>NC_060894.1:16265000-16565000 GCF_014805685.1 Silurus meridionalis
AATGGCATAATTTCCTGTACATGGTTCTCTGTCCTCCTATTCTCTTGCCCATTTAACATTTTTTGTTTCTCCCCCTTATCTCTCCCTACTGCATCATTGGCAGAGTCTCATCCCCCACCGCACCCCTACATCATGATGCTATCACAGAAATCTCCCATATGGAAAGCTGGCTCATGATGGATCCACTAGTCTTGCAAAATGAAAGTCTCAAGTGAAATGAGTAGCTTGAAAGGTATTAAATATAATATATTGTCTCCCTCTATGGGGGATTGTATAGGTATAGCGAATAAATCAATACAGAAAACAGCAGCAAGGCACTGAAATATTTAACAAGCGATAATGCAGCACAAGCCAAAACTTATTTGGAAAATAATCCATTACGGCACAGATACTCTCTGCAGTTGTGTGTGGAATTGCGATAGAGAGTATGGTGCAGTGGGCAGGTATGTAAGATTCACTATAGGAACTAAGACGCCATGGAATCAATAGGATGCCTTGAGAGCAAAGGCAAAGGAGAAAACAGAGCCAGCATGAGATTGGGGAGTAAGCTTTGTGATGATTGCTTATTTCGTACTCATCTTTTCTCTCTCTCTCTCCTTCTGTCTCTCATAATACTTTCAGAGCTGCAGGAATACATTAAAGAAAACAGCTTTCTGATTGCTGCTGTGTGTAGAGGGAAATTCACAAAGAGAAATTTGGACAGTTCGCAGCAGTGGTTCATGACCATAAATTTTGATGGGGCAGGACAACATTAATAACAACATACACATCAACAAAGTTAAGAGACTATCACACTTGACTTGTGCAACATTCTTGCATAATGTAGTGCATTTGAATTTGAAACACATAATAGAAAGTTGAGTGTCAAAACCATAATCATCCGGCATAATCTAGCAGCTTGTTTGGCAAATCTGACACATGCATTCATGTTCAGCTGTTTGTAATACACAAGGTGTCCTGTGAAAAACTAATATCATTAACCAGTTTGATCAGGTTTAAACAAGTTCTCCAGACAAAAAGACACAAAAAGTTTGAATTTAGCTCAGAAATGTTGAACATGTTGGCAAGCAGGAGACACAATATCTGTGCTTTGAGATTTATTAACAATCCTGGTTGTTGCTCTTAAACAGAGTATTGCAGCCTATATCTAGTCACTTTGGCATAAGAAAAAAAAATGACCATGGCAACCCTGACATTAATTGTACTCTTTGCTTCTTGCTAAATATAGGAAAGGATATGCCGACCAGGATAACATTATGACAGATTAAATTAATTACACTGGTTAACTCTTTATCATGGCACCTGTCAGAAGAAGAAGAAGAAGAAAAGAAGAAAAATAGCCTTTATTTATCACATATACATTACAGCACAGTCAAATTTGTTCTTCGCATATCCCAGCTTGTTTAGAAGCTGTGGTCAGAGCGCAGGGTCAGCCATGATATGGCACCCCTGGAGCACAGAGGGTTAAGGGCCTTGCTCAAGAGCCCAAGAGTGGCAGCTTGGTAATACCAGGGCTTGAACCCCCGACCTTCCAATCAGTAACCTAAAAAGTTGAGGTGTTAAAACAGGAAAAAATGAGCAAGGATTTGAGCGAGTTTAAGAAGGGCCAAATTGCAGAGATGGGAAGTAATGAAATGCAAATGCCTCAATACTGTACTTAAGTAGATTTTTCTGGTATCAGTGCTTTACTTCACTACTTATTTTTCAGACAACATTTTACTTTTAATCATTATATACAGTATATATATATATATATATATATATATATATATATATATATATATATATATATATATATATATATATATATATATTTAATATAATAAAGTTCCTTTGCTTACATAAAGCATTTGTCTTGTTGAGCTTTGATGAACCTTACGTGTGTGTGGAAACAGGATACAGGATGGACAGTGCAGTTCTGGGTGAGTGATGGCCTTCAAGCTCCATTATCTGCACCCAGGCAGCACATCTCAGGCCAGGACAGGATGCTGTTTTGTGCGAGTCTGTGTGACTTTTACAAGCCCATGTTTATATGTATTGATGAAGCAGGAGTAGAAACTGATGCCTCTGACTTCCTGAAGGTGTTTGCTTGTTTGTTGGCATGTTTACAGTAGAAGATAAATGGCATAATTTCCTGTACATGGTTCTCTGTCCTCCTATTCTCTTGCCCATTTAACATTTTTTGTTTCTCCCCCTTATCTCTCCCTACTGCATCATTGGCAGAGTCTCATCCCCCACCGCACCCCTACATCATGATGCTATCACAGAAATCTCCCATATGGAAAGCTGGCTCATGATGGATCCACTAGTCTTGCAAAATGAAAGTCTCAAGTGAAATGAGTAGCTTGAAAGGTATTAAATATAATATATTGTCTCCCTCTATGGGGGATTGTATAGGTATAGCAAATAAATCAATACAGAAAACAGCAGCAAGGCACTGAAATATTTAACAAGCGATAATGCAGCACAAGCCAAAACTTATTTGGAAAATAATCCATTACGGCACAGATACTCTCTGCAGTTGTGTGTGGAATTGCGATAGAGAGTATGGTGCAGTGGGGCAGGTATGTAAGATTCACTATAGGAACTAAGACGCCATGGAATCAATAGGATGCCTTGAGAGCAAAGGCAAAGGAGAAAACAGAGCCAGCATGAGATTGGGGAGTAAGCTTTGTGATGATTGCTTATTTCGTACTCATCTTTTCTCTCTCTCTCTCCTTCTGTCTCTCATAATACTTTCAGAGCTGCAGGAATACATTAAAGAAAACAGCTTTCTGATTGCTGCTGTGTGTAGAGGGAAATTCACAAAGAGAAATTTGGACAGTTCGCAGCAGTGGTTCATGACCATAAATTTTGATGGGGCAGGACAACATTAATAACAACATACACATCAACAAAGTTAAGAGACTATCACACTTGACTTGTGCAACATTCTTGCATAATGTAGTGCATTTGAATTTGAAACACATAATAGAAAGTTGAGTGTCAAAACCATAATCATCCGGCATAATCTAGCAGCTTGTTTGGCAAATCTGACACATGCATTCATGTTCAGCTGTTTGTAATACACAAGGTGTCCTGTGAAAAACTAATATCATTAACCAGTTTGATCAGGTTTAAACAAGTTCTCCAGACAAAAAGACACAAAAAGTTTGAATTTAGCTCAGAAATGTTGAACATGTTGGCAAGCAGGAGACACAATATCTGTGCTTTGAGATTTATTAACAATCCTGGTTGTTGCTCTTAAACAGAGTATTGCAGCCTATATCTAGTCACTTTGGCATAAGAAAAAAAAATGACCATGGCAACCCTGACATTAATTGTACTCTTTGCTTCTTGCTAAATATAGGAAAGGATATGCCGACCAGGATAACATTATGACAGATTAAATTAATTACACTGGTTAACTCTTTATCATGGCACCTGTCAGAAGAAGAAGAAGAAGAAAAAGAAGAAAAATAGCCTTTATTTATCACATATACATTACAGCACAGTCAAATTTGTTCTTCGCATATCCCAGCTTGTTTAGAAGCTGTGGTCAGAGCGCAGGGTCAGCCATGATATGGCACCCCTGGAGCACAGAGGGTTAAGGGCCTTGCTCAAGAGCCCAAGAGTGGCAGCTTGGTAATACCAGGGCTTGAACCCCCGACCTTCCAATCAGTAACCTAAAAAGTTGAGGTGTTAAAAACAGGAAAAAATGAGCAAGGATTTGAGCGAGTTTAAGAAGGGCCAAATTGCAGAGATGGGAAGTAATGAAATGCAAATGCCTCAATACTGTACTTAAGTAGATTTTTCTGGTATCAGTGCTTTACTTCACTACTTATTTTTCAGACAACATTTTACTTTTAATCATTACATTGTTTACACAAATATCTGTAATTTCTACTTCTTACATTTTCAAACCAGACTTGTTACTTTAGTTTTAATCTATTTGTTGACACGATGTATATTATTTCTTCTAATTGTGTGCCATTTTAGCCCATCAACCTATTTCTTGTCATTGCACAGCTTTTTCAATGTACCACTGGTGTATCATTTCCTGGCTATCACCCCTCCAGACGTAGGCTAGCCTACAATGCTAACAACAAGCAAGGCAGAAGGCAACAAGAAGTATGGGGCTAATGTGAACGAGACAGAGGGAGTCAGCGATGTAAACATGACTAAGAACAGAATCATTCTTGATCACCCGATCATCATCATTTTGCTCTGCTTGTCTTCTATATGGTGTTTGTTCAGCCAGGATACATTCATTAGATAACACAATCTGAAATTTTTTTGTATTAATAGATTAATATGATTTGAGGTCCAGTTACCGGCAGGAAACTAAAACAGGTAGTATTAATGATGTATTTTTACTTTTGTCAGAGCCCCACCTTCTTTACTTTAACTTGAGTGAAACAGTGTAGTCAGTACAGTCTTTTAAAACATAAGTATCTCTACTTCTACTTGAATGAAGGATGTGTGTACTTTTGGCATCTTTGTCAATGTCAATGATGGCTAGACAACTGGGTCAAAGCATCTCCAAAACTGCCTCTCTTGTGGGGTGTTCCCGGTCTACAGTGGTCAGTATCTATAAAAAGTGGTCCAAGGAAGAAACAGTAGTGAACCGGCGACCGGGTCATGGGGGGCCAAGGCTCATTAATGCATGTGGGGAGTAAAGTGTGCTCCAATCCAACAGAAAGCTACTGTAGCTCAAATTGCTGAAGAAGTTAATGCTGTTAATGGTCAATGGGTCAGGACTGTTTTGGCAGCAAAAGGGGACTAACACAATATTAGGCAGGTGGTCATAATGTTATGCCTAATCAGTGATCATAAAGCTATGCCTGGTCGGTGTAATTCCTGCCCCAAATGGGCTTTACATAGCGTTTTCTGCAGTTCACATGTTGACCATTAGGTGCAAAAATAACTGCTTGGATCTGAATGGGGTAGAGATTGTGCTGCCCTATGGCATTGCAACATCTAATAAGATGTTCAGTTGTTTAAATCTGTCAAATTGTATAATTAAATCATTGGGAACATAAAAGAGGTAGTTACTACTTTAAAGGAATGGAGCTGTGAATGAGGACTTTATGACGAGTAACATTTATTTAATGGATGATATATATGATGAGCCTTCTACAGATGAGCTGTCCTTGATAGTTAGAGAAAAAGCAAATGTGCGAAGTTGAATGTTAATGTTGCATAATTCGGGTAGGCAGAATAAAGGTTCTACCTCAAGGCCAATACAGCCTAAATCTTCAGCCTGATTTCCTACCTGGCCCCCGAAGTTAATAAAGAGGAAATAAAGGAAGCCTTTTCCATTTCACACACATACACACACACACACACACACACACACACACACACACACACACACACACACACACACACACACATATACACTGTGGGCTTACCCGAGCTCCTTGCACAGTGGTTATACTCAATTTAAAATATTCATGAAATCACCACAATTGTACCCAGCCACTAAATTGATTTGGCTGCCACCATACCTGTATGTGTTCTGCCAAAATGGTTGTTTTCTCCTGTTTAATTAATTTAATTTAAATTAGAGAAGTGGTTTCAGTAATTCTGCAAATTGAAATGAAATATACAGAGTCATGAAGGATGTTTGCAGTTACATCACAACTACATTTGCAGTTTATGGTAAAATGGTAAAAAACTCATTCTTGTTTGAAGTGGCACAAACATTGTATTAGCAAAAGAGTGCTGCTTTGGCAAAACCTCTCTTAGTGTAGTGCCAGAGATAGAAAGCAAAAAAAAAGAATTAGAGAAAGCAAGGCAGAGAATAACTGACTCAGACAATACACAGAAGCTAAGGTTCAGCACTTTGCTGCCTACAGTGAGAAACTCAAATCAAACAGTTCCACCGTAACCTGGAGCAGAGCCCTGGGTTGCATTGGTTCTTTACTGCAACTAATTTAGAGCACCACCACTGCCTGCCAGCATGGGGCTTTAAGTAAGATAAAGAGACAGAGAGGGGGGGAGGAGACAATTGTTTTATTTTATTGTTTTAAATGCAAACCAAGGCAAACAATCTAATCTTTTAGCAGTACTACAATCTCTTTGTATGTTTCAATATCCTTCTTACTCTCATATATATATATTCTCTCAATATAAAATCATCTGGCCCTTATCAGGTCAGTAAGTAAATACAACCTTTAGATTAACAATGACATATAATTTTGGCTCACTCTTTTTTTTTTTTTTACAACATTGCTTCAGTTCATTGATGTTTGAGGGCATTTGTTTATTTACAGCCCTCTTAAGGTCCTGCCACAGCATTACAGAGAGGTTGAGGTCTAGACTATGAATGGGTAATTGCAACACCGTGATTTTGTTCTTTTTCAGCCATTCTGTTGTAGATTCACTGGTATGCTTGGAATCATTATCCTGTTTCATGAACCAATTTTGACCGAGTTTTAGCTGTATGACAGATGGCCTCACATGTGACTCTAGAATACTCGATGTGACTTGATGTGAAAACTCAATGACTGCAAGTTGTCCAAGTCCTGTGGCTGCAAAACTCATCACCCCTCTGCATTGGTATGTGGCATTTGTTCTGATATGGCTGTGTTTAGGTTGGCCAAAAGTGGTGCTGTGCATTATATCCAAACATCTCCACTTTGTTTTCGTTTATCCAAAAGACATTGTTCCAGAAGTCTTGTGGTTTCTTCAGATGCAACCTTACAAACCAAGCCATGCTGCCTTGTTTGAGAGAAGAGTTTTTCTCTTGGCATCCCTTTACACAAACCATGCTTCTTTAGTCTTTTTTTATTGTACTGTCATAAACTTAGCATACCAACTGTGGCTGTAGATTCTAAGATGTAACTTTTGGGTTTTTGCAATGATTCCAAGCATTATCTGAATTCGGGGTAAATTTCTTGGGTATCTACTCCTTGGAATATTGGCAACTGTCTTAAATGTTTTGAAGTTGTGAATAATCTTCGTAGCATGAGGGACTTTAAATTGTTTGGCCTTATAACCGTTCCTAGATTGACCCTTTTCCAACATCATTGCTGATATCTCTTCTTCTTGGCAGACCAGTAAACTGCTAATACTTGGGCCTTTTCAAATATGCTATTCTCTATTAAAGCTTACAATCAATTAATCAAGGGCATTTGAATAGCTTCACCTGGTTTTAGGTCATTTAACATTATTGGAAGATGTGACTGACTGGTGTTTCTTGTTGTCCAGGTGTATCCTTTCAGACTGTTTAAACAGTCTAATCGCTCTGAACATCTACTCTTACTATGAGCCCTATTTTTTGGGGGGGGTTTTTGTATTTAAAAACTGCATTTGTTTGTAAAAACAAACTAAAAACAGAAGAAACCCCTGGTTTACTAACAATCAGTCAAAAAAAAAAAAAGGTCAACCAGCCAGTGAGCATAAAAAAAATCATTCAGCCAAAAACTTTCACATAGCAAACGTGTTGTTTTTGCAATTAATTGTCAGAGAAAGAGAAAGTTATACCAAAACATGCAAACTGCTCAATTGCAGCAAAAACCTCTACCAAACCGATGGAAAGACCAAAGTGTGGAGAAAGAAAGGATCTACAAATAATCCAACACATAAACGTGCCAAATCAAACATGCGGCTCATCCCTAATGGGAGAAGCTGAAAGAAAGTTTTTTATACAAGCCTACTGGCCAAACACAGTGGAGGTAGTGTCATGGCTTGGGTTTGCATGGCTGCTTCCATTATGGGCTTATTAATTTTTGTTGATGATGTAACTCATATTGGTAGAGAAAAAATTAATTCAGAAGTCTACAGAAACAATTTACACAATTACAGTTGCACACTTTTTTGCCTGCTAATTTACACAGAAATGCATCCAGTCTAATTAGGAGGAATTTTAATGTGCAGCATAATAATTACACAAAAACATGCTGCCATCACAATAAACTTGTTTTGATCTATCATCTCATATTGATCTTTTGTGCAAAAACCCATACTGTAATACTTTGAGTTGACTGAGAGTCAAGATGTCATAATTCAAGGATATTAATCCAAGTTTTGAACCTTAACAACCAAGAAGAATCAAAATACTTTTAAAGTTAACAAAAAAGATAGAACTTTGAATGTCTAATATCTCATTGTAATAACAGATTCGTCTTTTTTATCAGAATGCCTTACAATCACATAGGAAACTTAACAAAATAACAAACTGACCAAAAAATCACACAAAGCCCATAATCATGCATACCCTAACATTCCTGATGATATCTCCCAGCTGTATTTGAGTGTTGTTCTTTGTGGTCATGCCTCGAATGTTAACTCAGCATTCAGGTCAGGTATCTGACCCCTTCTTTAGCTCCTTCCTGTGGAACAAGTATTCTCTCCCCTAACCTTCAGTCCTTCCGCTATTAGCCTTTTCCACTTCCTGCTTCCTGTTGGACATTTTAAACAATGTGTTACTTGTTTGTTTGATTTCAAACCTTCTATTTACCTTCCTGCCAAACTGATGTGGAAATGCATTTAGACGCAATGTTGCACAAAGCTTAATGAGATTCTATACACTCTGACTCTTTGAAACAGTACATGAAAGGATCTAAAGGGAGCTACTGCTGGAGCTAATACACTGGTGCCAAGCATAGAGCCAGGGCTTTTGTAAGCATTTACATTGGAAGTTGGATGTAGGTCTATGTGAGGATAATAAGAAAAGATGAAGCTGGCAGGCAAAAGCTTATAGAAATATTTTTTTTCACAAGAAAAGTCAACTACACGAAGTTGAGAGGCCAATATTCATGTTTATGTGTGTGTTTACTTGTCTAAACCAGCTGTATAACAGATTATTTTTAGTGGAACATATATTGTAGCAACAGTCAGAACTGCTATATCACCATTTGTGAATTCTGGCTGTTATTACTACTCAGAATTAAATGAACTGTGTTTACCCTAATGCACATCATCTTTGTATGTACTGCAAGCTTTGTAGCTTATCTTTAGCACAAGTAAAAACTTATTTGCATGACTTTTTCCTGTCAAATACACACCTTTAGTCTGACCAGATGCTGTGCAATCTATTACAAAAAGCTTTTTTCATGAAAAACAAAAACAGTGCACCTCCTTTTCTGCCTTGGTTCCCTTCAGTATGCATCATGCTTATTGCTCCAATTTCACAAGTTCCATTTTTATATTCAGGGACTGTAACAGAGATTGATCATTGTAGATTAAATGTTGCCCATTTGTCTCCAGACCCAAATCAACCTTCCCTTCCTCTTCCAAACAACCCATCTCTCTCAATCCTGGTTCAGGCACTGTGTCAGCTGGCCTCTTATTAATTAAGATGCACAGAATGCCTTCATTTCTGCAAGGTCACAACTGGCTTTGAAGAAAGCACAAGTATCAGTCATTGCTATTTATAGAGGACCATCAATGCCTTTTTCTCTTTGTTACTCTTTCATTATATCAAGGAGTGCTCTGCTTTAATGACTTTATATCCTTTTGTAAAAAATGTTTTAATAATATATATATATATATATATATATATATATATATATATATATATATATATATATATATATATATATATTTCGGAGAAAGCATCAAATGTGTCCCCTACAGGCTATACACGCCAGTCGGTATAGAAAGGTCTAAAAAAAATAAGATGCCGTGTGGTTTGTGTGTGAGGAGAAAGGACAACAAGGTGTTTGTGCCTCTGTGAGCAGACTCTCTGTATTCCTCTCATCTGTTGCTTATCTCTTTTGTGAATTGAACTGACCTACAGGTGAGCCTCACTGAGACCCCACACATAGCTCATAAATTACAGCCAGAGAGATGGGAAGGAGAAGAAGCATGAGATAGAGGGAAGGAAGGTGAAGGAGGTTAAAGTCTTTGGTACTTGTGAGGCGGAGGTCATCTCTGTCCCCTGTCTCTCCCCTCTCTTCCTTTCTCTCTCTCTCTCTCTCTCTCTCTCTCTCTCTCTCTCTCTCTCTCTCTCTCTCTCTCTCTCTCTCTTGCACCCTTTCTTTAGGTGTTGACAGTTAATCAGGGATAACTAATAAGGACGTATTTCCTGCTTTGACGTGACATTGCCTAGCAAACCATTAACTCAGTAGGGATGTAAAAAATCCACACTGAATTAGCAGCACACCCTTGTCATTGGCCTGGGTTTCCTCTAGCTGCAGTAATATATGATCACTTTGTCTCACAAAATCTAAAAACCACAAAACCATATTTGCTGTTTTTCAGCTCAATGTGCATCACTTTGACATTTTGTAATGTTTTGCATATTATTAGTTTAATATTGCTTGTTATAGAATAAAGAAGTTTTTATTCTTAGAGACGTACATAATGATTTGGAAATTTTCTCAAATTCATTTATACAAATTACACACACAAATCTGGTCACATTATTAATGCATTTATGTGACTTGATGCATCTGGATAATATCCAGCTTGGATTAAGAGGAAAATTCACAAAAGCATAATAATTATTAAAATATTGTATGTAATGCTTTTATAATGAATTAATACCTGCTTATCATGTCAGGAAATAAAACATACATAATTATTTAAATCTTGTTACATCATTTTATATTACCTCATAGATTTGCAGTAATACTAAGTTCAGATTAAAGTTTATTTCTATAGCATGTTTCACAATGGACATTGTCTCAAAGCAGCTTTACAGAACTTAAAAATAAAAGTAAATTATGTGTATTCATCCCTGATAAGCAGCCTGGGGCAACTGTGGCAAGGAAAAACTTCCTACATAAATGAGGAAGAAACCTTGAGAGGAACCAGACTCAAAAGGGGAACCCAATTCTCATTTGGGTGATATCAAGGGTGTGATTATAAATTTTAAAACAATGCAAAACACTGGAACTACCATGAGTACCAAAGTGTGTGATTATGAGAAATAGCTCAACATTTGAGATATCAATGATCCAACACCAACAGGTAGCCAGTGTAGGGGTGATAAGATTGGGGTTATATGGTCATATTTTCTCAACCTTGTGAGAAGCCTGGCTGCTGCATTCTAACTGTAACTAACTTTAACTGATACATTAATAAACAAGCTACTAACTGTAGCTTGTTTATTAATGATTGAGAAATGTCCCCACTGTGGGACAAATAAAGGTATATATTTTACCTTATGATGCAGTATATCCATCTAGTAACGCATTACAATAATTGTTTTTGTAATTTGGGTGATATGATTTTCAAAAGACAAAAGACTAAAATAATTCCCAGGTCTTGTTGAACTAGTAGTTACAGTACATCCTTGTAAATGCAAGTTGAATTGCTGGAGCTTCTGTATGCTGGTTTTTGGGCTGATGAGCAATATCTCTGTTTTATCAGAATTTAACAATAGAAAGTTTTGTATCATTCAAACATTTAATTCTGTAACACACTCAGTTAACCTGGTAAATTCAGATGTTTCATCTGGTTTTAATGAGACATATAGTTGGGTATCATCGTCATAACAGTGGAAGCTTATCCCATATCTTCTAATAATATTTCAGAAGGGAAGCATGTATATTGTGAAAAGCAGGGGTCTTAGATCTGAACCTTGTGGCACCCCATATTTAACTTGGATTAACCTGGATAGTCCTCCATTTAAATCTACAAAATGTTAGCGATCAGACAGGTAGGATTTAAACCAGTTTAACACCTCTACCTGAATATAATTCTGTAAGCGATCCAGGAGAAAGTCATGATCTATAGTGCCAAATGCAGCACTAAGATCTAATAAAACCAACCTGGTCTGAAGCTAAAAACAGGCTAATTGTGATTTTAACTAGAGCAGTTTCTGTGTTATGATGGGGCCTGAAACCTGATTGAAACTCTTCAAAGATATTGCTTTCTTGTAAGAAGGAGCATAACTGGGCAGACACAATCTTTTCCAAAATCTTTGACAAAAATGGAAAGTTTGAAATAGGTCTGTAATTTGATAGTTCGTTTGGATACAAATTAGGTTTCTAAATGAGGGGCTCAAAAACTGCCAACTTGAGGGGTTTAGGGACCTAAAGATAGCAAGGAGTTAATAATATTCAGAAGAGGCTTACCAGCTGTATGTAATGCCTTTTTCGGTAGTTTACTTGGAATAGGTTGTTGATTTGGCTTTGGTAATAACATTGTAAAGCTATGTCATATACTTAGGTTCACTATCATAAAGAAGGGTGTACTTGGAATAATTAAGGTTACCAGACAATTAGGATAGGATATAATGCCACCTCAGCCAATTGGAGAATTACTGCCTGTTCTGAACTAAACCCACTATGGAATACAAAATAAATACATATATTTGAATGTATGGTATTAATTAAAAGTTAATAACACTACAGTTTTAATGCGCTTGGACCGATTAACTTCCTGTGAGGGTAACTGACATTTTTATACTGGTCATCACACCAGAAAAGTGATTTGATTTATTCTCAAAGCATGGTGTCAATAATTTTATTAATACGGGAATCCATGGTTTTCCCGTATTTCCGAATGAGTTAACAAGAGAATTCATCTTTAACTGTTACATTATTAATAGCTATTTATACAATATGTGACCTAGAGATATAAACAGAACCCTTAAAGACTCAAATGGCAACCCATCCTCATCTGGGTGATACTGAATGCCAATTTGTTATAGTTCCATTCAGAGATTATTAACTGTTTACCAATTGAGACTTAAGTGTAAAACTTTGAGTGCAAAAACTATCTTCATGGTTTATGAATATAACCCTCTACAGGGGACCTTTGGACTGTTCACGTGGATCCATACTAAGCCGTCCTATCTTAGTTTTGAAATAAAGTGAACTCCATTCAAAAGTAGAACATCAGAATGGATCAGGCAGGTCTGGAGAACACAAGAGGATAGAACCGCCAAATTCTCTCTTTGTCTTAGCATTTTCTTATTGGTTATGTCGATTCTTTTATGTCGCCGAACCCTAATATCTCGAGCACAAAAGAGGGACATATTTGCCACTTAACGTTGGTTATCTCGATCCCCATGACCAATTGCCAGCTTTTAAAAATGTTAGTTATCAATGCCACGTCACCATCTCACTACCTTATTTTCACGTATATAAGACGTGTCTTATACAAAGTTGTACGTATCCCTCACCCAGGGTGCATCTTATATTAAAGATCAGCCTGGAATGACGTGAAGAAGGAAACAATCTCAACCTGCTGGATGCACTGCGTCATTCAGGATATTTCCGATCATGAGTTTCAGACACAGTGCCGTGCAGCTGCAGAAGAACTCGCGGAAGTGGCGGAAAAATCAAGCAGATGCAAAAATTACAGATGCGATGTTGGAAGACGAGGCACAGGAGTGTAGGATACTTTTCAGAGCTGTGTCAAAGTAAAATGACTCGCAAATTTCATTTTGACACTGGTTAGTTTTTTGTAAAAATAAACTACACCCCGCACGTTTTTTGTGATTTTTGTGAGCGATCTTTGTGTTTGCAATGTTGGAGAATATAATAAAGGTTTGTTTTGAGAATCGACGGTGATTTGTATTGTATACTGGTAAATCTCTGCTGTTAGTTGGTGCACATATGCCTTTTGTTGTTAGCAAACATGTATGTACATTTTTATAGCATGCCTTCATCAAAGAAATTACGGAAACGCTGTTGTGTAAAAAAAAACTTTTAAAAACACGTGCATGTACATTCTCATTTATTAACGCACATCATGTACATAAAGAAATTTCAAGCACGTTAATATATTGCCGCCATATTGGTTTTCGTTTATCTCGATCATCGGTTGTCTCGACGCTTTTTGGCGTCCCCTAGGCAGGCGACATAACCGGGTTCAACTATATATATATATATATATATATATATATATATATATATATATATATATATATATATATATCCCAATCTTATTCTGGGGCACATTATTATCTGGTTGATGTTTTCACAAGAAAAGGTTAATGTGTAGAAAACAAGGAAAGACAGAAAAGAAGTGGGCTCCACTGGGCTAAAAATGCTCAAATGTTCCTGTTAAGGGTTACCATTAAGACATCAGAAAACATAAAAAAAGCCTTTGATTTGCTGAAATTGCCTTTGTCAATATTGTCTGCAGTCGTCTCTTTCTGCGTGTGTGTGTGTGTGTGTGTGTGTGTGTGTGTGTGTGTGTGTGTGTGTGTGTGTTCCTCCAGGAGGTCTGTTCCTGAAGTGAAATGAAGTGCACATATTATGTGAGCAGCTGGAGGTAAATAATGACAAGCAAATGCAAGCCTGTGTGGTTATGTGTTTGCATATGTGTGGACTAGTGTATGATAGCAGATTTCCACAGATAGTCTCCGTCTCCTTCTTAGTCTTCGCTTCATTCAGGAGTGAAATCATAAGGACAGGAGCTTCGAGTTCCATACATTGTGTTTACTGTCCCAGCTCACTCAGCACGCTCATCATATTTAAGGCATTACTATGATAATGATGTGTTTGTGTGCAGGAGTGTTTGTTAGGGTGGTGGTGGTAGGGGGTGGGGGTGGTGGTTTTTGGAGGGGCAACATCTGTAGCACAGTCAGAGCATGTAGACACAATCCAACCTGCTGAGCTCTCAAAATGAAAAGCAATGTCGTCTTTTGTCTCCATTAAGCATACACTGGCATGTGTGTGTGTTTGTGTGTTTGTGTTTTTGTGTGTGTGTGTGGTTGTGTAAGTGTGTATGTTTCTGAGTGCAGTGCTCTCACATTTAGCCCAACCTTACATACCATAAAATAATTAATTTATACTAAATCACTCAATGACTCTTTGGCTTATTTTTCCCTTGAACAGAAATAAATAAAAATTAAGAATATCAACGACAAAAATCCACTTTTACTATGGTGCTGGGTGGATAAAACTAAATAGCCATACAAAATTAGGCATTTTACAATCAGGCAAATGAACACAAGACAAGCATGTTTGCTATGGCAGCCAGATAATTGGAAAAACACGTCAGCTGCTAGGTGTGACAGCTTTGACAGTCGTTCTTTTCTGTGGAACAGGACTCTCCAGATCAGTTGACGTTTAGTGTTCTGATTTACAAGCAGATTTATGTATATCAGTGCCTGCCAGATGAGTCCAATTAACCATCTGAAATCAAACGGAGGACGTTTATGTCTGGATATGAAAATGCATAATGCTGCCTTGGGGAGAAATATTTCCCAAAGGTCATTTTTGACATGCCTTTAATGTGTTTGTGGCAAGAGCTGATTGTTCCCTGTGGGTTTCCTTGTTCCCTTATTCTTACTCTTTTCAAATGCTACAACCTGAAATTGTCTAACTGTTAAATATAAAAAATTAACACTACATTTGTGAATAAGCACACGAACACAAAAAGTGTGATAAAAAAAAAACATTAATTAAACATTAATAATTAACAGTAGCAGCAATTTTTTCTCAGCCTCACATAACTAAAAATGTGAAGAGAAAACGAAGAAGGATGAAAACATAGAAGGCAGAGCGTTGTAGACCTCTAAAGGATGACTTATTTATGCTTTCAGTGCCTGTGACCTTGTAGTGAGGCACTGCTGTGCTGTGTTCTGGAAAATAGAAAGAGGATGAATGTAATAGACGCTGAAGCTTTTCCCTCCTATTATTGTGCAGTCAAATAACAGACTTCTGAGCACATGAAGTATAACAGGAGGGGAAAAGAGGTAGACAGAGAGAAAGATAGCTAGATAGACAAAGGGGGTGGAGGTGGATGCAGCCAGATGTTTAATTTGGCCCAGATGTTCTGTTCCATAGTTTATGTATATATATATATATATATATATATATATATATATATATATATATATATATATATATATATATATATATATATATGTATATATGTTGTCTATTTAATTATATTATGGCTATTCTGGAGTAACTGTCGCCTATTCAATTACAAAAAAGAAAAAGAAATTTACACATATTTAAGCAAAAGCAATTCAAAAGCAATAACCTTAGTAAGCCGATAGGACGTTATTATTTTTTCATAAGAGTGTGTACATGCGTAAGGTGCTACATTTGAACCAATAACCGGCAATGAACTCTCTATCTCTCTGCTTTTTTCTCATGCACATTGTCTGTGTATTGAAAGCCGGCCCTAAATTGTTAATAGAAGGAGTTACCATAAACATTTTGAACAGCTAGCTAAATCTTTTTTAAACCCAGTTCCATTTCAGACAGCTGACATCATTAGGCTGTATATAGCAGAAAAAAGTTTTATATTTTAATGAATTTTAATGTTGTTTCAGTCTCTTGTTTTTATATTGATAAAACTGAGAGTTTCTATATTAGTGGTGGATATGTAGTTTATTTTCAAAAACTGAACGTTATTCAAGAACTCAAATGGTTTTCTGAAATTCAATGATTATTCTATTCTCTTGCAACCTATTTTCTGCACCTGTTTAACAGGAATAAAAGCTCTTCGTTGCTTTAACAGGTTTTATAAAAGTTCGAAATAGAAACCAGTTTTTTTCATCACCCAGGAAAATTGAGTATAATTTCAATAACAATGGCCAGCAGTTCTAATAGCAGAACAGCCAAAATAATTCTTGATAGATAAAATCACACATTTAAACACTATATGTGCCCCCATTTTCTTTTTTCTTTGCTTCTCCATTTTT
Source organism: Silurus meridionalis (assembly GCF_014805685.1). NCBI lineage: Eukaryota > Metazoa > Chordata > Actinopteri > Siluriformes > Siluridae > Silurus > Silurus meridionalis. The sequence goes on from NC_060894.1 coordinate 16,281,550, forward strand.
CTTCGTAATTTGCTGTTGATTGGGTTCCCATAACATCAGTATTACAGTATTAAGTCAGTATACAGTAATTGTTTTTAATGAAGGTTCTAGTCAATTTTTGCCTATTTAGCCAACTCACATGGACAATAAAGAATTATGTTTTATAAACTAGACACCTGAAGTGGAATAGAACAGCATGATTTCAACAAGATATGACTAGTGTAGTATGCTTTTTAATGATGTTCTTTACATATTAAATTCTGTAAGGGTATGCATACAGAGTCTTCAATTCTAAAGTATACTCAGTATGAAGTGACTTGCATGTTAGTCACAACTGGTGTATTGCCTGCTTGATATGAGTTGCTTTGTGTAGAGGCAGTGTTAGGATTGTGGTAGCTTTGCATATACTGGGTCAAGGTGTATCTGTGTTGGGTAGATTAGTTTGCTGGGTTTAAACTGGATGATGTGTTTTGGTTTAGGATGGCTGGTGTGTGTTTGGGATGAAATGATGTTGAATTTTCTGTGCTAGATGGCTATGAATTGGTGTTTGCTTGTTAAAGAGGATGTATATGTGTAGTAGATTGGCTGGTTTTAGTATAAAATATATTTGGGCAGACTAGAGTTGTTATTGGTTATGTTGTTGTAGGTTAGTCTGTGCTGTGTCTAAAAGGGTCTATGTTGGGTGGATTGCTTTACTTGTGTAAGTGAAATAGTGATTGTATAAAAAGCTGGCAGTAGGTTGCTGTGTACAGCGTTGCGGTTGTGGGTGGAGTGTTTTTGCTGTTGTTTTAAAAGTTTGTTGGCCAGTTTTGATGTTTAGAATTTGGTCAACTCAAGGACGGTAAAACTAGTAGAGATCTATACAACCTTGACATAAATGTATATTTTTCCTATGTAAATTTAATGTAACTCAGTATTATCTTTTATCATTATTTTTCCATCTATCTATCTCTCATCTACCCTTCTGCCCCCTCCCTAGTACTTACATTTCTCCCTTTCTCCTAAAGCCCATTGTGTAAGACTCTGACTCTCTAGCTGTTCAGTAATTAGCAGATCAAATAGCGCTATCATCCAGCAGTTAAAATAAGGGTTAGGGTTCCCAGGTGGCAGGATTGGCATAGGTCTGAATATGGGGTGAGAATGTGCCTCCCTGTTGATCACCTTGTGATTTATTTTTTTTAGCAGGGGGCATGTAAGTGAGGTAACACACAGTGATGAGCTGAAATGCTGCAAATTAAAATCAGGACACTTGAGACTGGTAAGACAAAGTGCACTGACACATACATGTTAATCTCACTATGGAATATAAACACACCTCCAGAGAGGAAGAAATGAGTTGCACTTCCAAATTCCATTTCCAAATGAATGGACCAGAGCTAGCTGCTGTATAATGGTGTTTAGATAGACGTTTTAGACTTTTTAGGTCTATTACATGTCAATTTCAGTGATGTTTTCGACATTGAATACTTGATTTGAAGCAGTCAGGTGCCACTGGCACAGCCACGGGAGGGTACATCAGCTGTGAACCTCTCCAGTGATTACTGGTTCGAGTAATTTAAACATTAATTTGGAATGAGCTATGTCTTTCCATTAGTAAAATAAAAAAATAAATTTTCAAAGAGAGAATAAGAACAAACAAGAGTGTGTGAGAAAAAGGATTCAAAGGCTTGAATGGTATAAGAGCATCTTTTATTTTAGTCTCCTAAGATGGGGTGTTTGTCAGTCCTGGTCTTAGTGTACCCCTAAAGTCAACTAGTCAGCTAATTAATAAAATTAAAGAAAGTTGTGTTACAGGGAAATGTATCAATGTTGAGAGCTCCAAAACCAAGACTGAGGGTTATTGAAATGGGTTTTGAAATGGGTTTCTATTGAAAATAGATTAAGGAGCAGGCTGCTGTATGTTGGGTTAAGAATTGGGTTGCAGGGTGGTTTGGGGTTGTTGTTCAATGGGGAACGACTGAATGATTGAGTGGACAGGATTTAGGTCAGTCAGGGGGTGCTGGTTGAGGTGTACTGATGTCTGGCTGGTATATGTGGGGTTGAGGAAGGTTAATGTGCTGGGTTTAGGTGGGTTGGTGTGTTTTGGCTTCAGCTTGGTTGATAGCCTGGTAGAATCTAGATTCTAAACCCCTACATAGCTATCAATCAGCTTGAAATCAGTATGATTTATATTCCAAACAGGAAGTGACCATGGCCTGAATTTATTATGCGTTTTTTCGTCTTTCTCTCATATGTCTTCCTCTCATGCCTTCTATCCTTTGTCTAACCTTCTCTTCTGTTCTCTCCTCTCTCTTCTCTGGTCTTAGGCTTAATTAGGGAAATGGCAGCCTGATCAATAGATCTCTTTCTCTAGGAGACTAAACAGAAACATGAACAGTGTGTGCGTTGCATGTGTATGTGAATGTGAGTCATCTTGTCTATGCTATATATAACATGCCTATATGACCTTCTGATACACACACTCACCCACAGAGACAGTGATTGCAGTTCCATGATAGCAGCTCTGTCAATAGATGACACTGTTTGTGTAGCGGTGACACAATTTGTGATGTGCAATAGAAAAGCCTCTACAAACTATATATAAAATCTCACAAAGCAGCCTGTCAACTGATTCTTGACAACATATAAAATGACATTTAACTGCTTTTCAACAAATGAAGTGTGTAACACATGGACTAAATATGAAATGTCAATATTGTATTAATAGCCTATAAATGGTTTACATACAGTCTCATCTATAACTGGACATTTCTAAGAAGGTGGGAAAAGGAGACAAATCAATAATCTATTGAAAGTGTATTCATTGAATCTTAAATTTCTATAAATTGCCTTGAATTATTGCCATAGTTGACAGTCATATGGACTATTGAAATAGTTTCCAATTCAATAGCAGTCCAAGTAAGTAATACTGCATTATCTGAGGGATTTTGCTGAATTCTCTTTTCATTTGGGTTTGGTCTACTGTCCACACCTAAGGTCCAACATAACCCTCACTAGAGACACTGTTTTCCTGTGTCTTTAATGAGAAGCAATGGCTGTTGTTACAGGAACCTAGTCCAGCAGCAAATTAGGAAAAGAGGCAGAGTGAGACAAAAAGAGCAAAAAAAAACAACCATTGCTCAGCTGCTTTGATTAGTGCCAGGTATGCAAATAAATAGTAAGTATGCATTTTATAGCCACTGGTTGCAGCCCAGGAGCAGACAGCTCCACTTCTTTTTCCAGGCTCCAGAGCTGGCCCCAACTGCCTCATTAAGCATTCAGGGAATTGGCAGCCTCTAAATATAACTCAAACGTAATTAGTAAATCGTATGTAGAGAGTAGGAAGGAGGATATTTACACTATCACACCTCTCCCCCGACTCCCTTAGCTGATCTCTGTAATTAAGAATCTATGAGTCTTGGAGGAGAAACGGGTTGCAATCTTTACTGAAACTTGTTTGGAAATGTCTTACTTTATGTCGGTGTACCTAGTTTTAATGTATGTATAGCTTGGGTTTCAATCTTTACTAATGAATTCACCGTGTGTGTGTGTGTGTGTGTGTGTGTGTGTGTGTGTGTGTGTGTGTGTGTGTGTGTGTGTTTTGGTGTGTGTGTGTGTGTGTGTGTGTGTGTGTGCGTGCGTGCATGTTTGTGTTTTGGTGTGGGTGTGTGTGTGTGTGTGTGTGTGTGTGTGTGTGTGTGTTTGTGTGTGTGTGTGTGTGGGGACAGAATATATATATAATAATATATATATATATATATATATATATATATATATATATATATATATATATATATATATATATATATAATAATATAATATATAAATTATAAAAAAATGTTTGATACATGATTTTCTTATTACTTTATTTTCATGCCCTACTTAATAAACTATTAATTAATGACCCATTCTATTTAGTATGAGTTAGTAAATCATTATGTTCATGTTTATAAACACCTCAGTATAACTAGAAGGATTCTAAACCCACTTTGGAATTGTAAATCCACAAGGTGATTCATAAAGTGAACACACTGCATGAAGCAAATTCCAAACACATTGAAACTTGAACAAATCCAACGGTAAGGTGGAGCCCTAATGAAAATACACTGTATTTATTAAGGCAGTATTTGTAATGTGGCAGCTAGCTATTAGCCTGTAGCAATTTTATATCATTATGACTTGAGACAGACATCTTTTCTTTTGCTAATCTTTTACCTTCTCTTTCAAACTTTTGGAACATTTCAGAGTTTACAGTTTTCTACTTTCACTGTAATTATTTACATACAAGTAATTGTACTTTTATTGAGTAAGAATAAAAAAAAAATTCATCACTTTGAGCACATAACAGGATTACTGAATACATAGCAGCTCATTGTAAAAACACAGTGCTTCACAATTGGCCTGGTTTCTGTAATTGACTCTGGAGCTGTAGATAGCTTTTAGCCTGCATGTGAATTAACTCTGGGATAAAGTGGACTGCAGGGAGGGATGCCATTTTTTTTTTGGCCCTGCATCTGGGCTAACATCCAACCTTTTCTCTCCAAAATGGCAACACAGACTGGTCGTTGCCATCTTTTGAAGCCAGATATTACCCCTGGGGAAAATGTGTCATCATTGAGCACTTAGCACATGCAATGCCAGATCACCTAAATCCTGAAAAAGAGAAAGTGGGGGTTGTGGGGTGTGCAAACTTAGCAGGAACACATTGGGAAATGTAAATATGACCAGGTGTGGGGCATCACAAATGATGCTACAACATCCACATGCCCAAATGGTATTAAATCAGATGTGTTTTCCCCACAAAACCCAACAATTTCAGTCTTCTGTATCCATCAATATGTCTGAACAGCAGTAAAAACCATTTTGGCAAAAGATTCAAATTTGCAATTAATTAAAACCAAAATGGTCATGAGATCAGGACAATAGTTCTCTGACAATTAAACAGATGACAGAAAGAGACGAGCTCTAGTTTTCTTGGTTATACCACATACTGTGTGCTCAGTGAGCACTTTAAGTATGAACAAGGTCAGGGTTTGCTAACCTAAGCTGAGTCAGGAGCCAGAGGCACAGCTGCTGGTCTGATCACTCTATGTGTGAGAGAGCTCAGGTTGATATATGGGCCAATTGCTCTCTGTCAACTGCTCAGGGGTCTTCCTATTGCAAATCAGTCCAAGTCTGCGGTATCACAAAACAAAAAAAATTGCAGATTTTTTAGCTGGCTCACAGATTACACTGTGGCCATGAAAACAGTGTTTGATACACAAAGTTGAATTTGTGAGAAAACTTATGGGAACCTTAAAATAACTTTTCTAGTTATTTCTGAACCACTTTTCATTCTCACATTTTTTACACCCATATTTTTACAAAAAGTATGGTGTGGTATTATTTTCACAAAACGTGTGGTGTTTTTACAACAGAGAAAAAGTGAGACTGTGAGAAAAGAAACAGTAATAGTAGGTGGACAGCTGTCCCGAGAAAGTGAGAAGACGGGAAGACAGCTGAGCATCTAGAGCCTTCCCTAACACTGACAAAACACAGCAAAGCACTGTCACATTGCGCTCAGTGGCTTCTGCAGTTCACTTTGGTTTTTTATTTGTTTTCTGTTTTCACCCTTGCTCACTTGCTCTATATTGTGTTTAATTGATCTGTTTTTAAATCTCTCCTTCACATGGTTTGAGAGTTCATATACTGTGTATATATATATATATATATATATATATATATATATATATATATATATATATATATATATGTATGTATTTGTATATATTTATGTTTGGCTCAAGGAATGCTACTGTTTCACTAAAAAACCCAGGTTACACACCAAAGTTGTTTAGTATTGCAGTTTTTTTAAGTACTTAATGATCCAATACGTTCAAGCATGATAGCTTTACTCTGTGTGTGTGTGTGTGTGTGTGTGTGTGTGTGTGTGTGTGTGTGTGTGTGTGTGTGTGTGTGTGTGTGTGTGTGTGTGTGTGTGTTCATGTGTGGTGGTGTCTTGTCAATTATCATTTTTATGAATCTGTATGTTTGAGAGAGGGTATATGTGTGTGTATATTCATTTCCATTTAAGTGCTTATGATATAGAGAGACTCAGCACATACCCCAACCTCTCTGCATTTAGCGGTGTGACTGTCTGCCTGTCCAGTGCAAATTACTGTGAGTGGTGCTTCACTCCTATTAAAATTTCACCCCGGTTTATACTGCTTGTTACCTGCCACCAGTTTCTCACTTTTTTTACTTTTCAACAAGTGTGGATCTGAATTTGCATGTGCATGAATCAGTGACCTCCCACAGTGCTGAGAGGCCATTTCGGTTATTAGCAAATCCCTGCTGCGTGCAAAGAGGCTGCAATACATTATCATATTTTGCTGTATTTGCTGGGTTATGTGGCAAAAAAGGTCATCACTGGATTTTGTTCTAAGATTAGCTGTACCACATTAGACACTGTCAGAATAATGTTATTGCTTGTGCTGTTGATGGCATTCCTTCGCCTAGTACAGTGCTACTTAATGCTGAGCGATTTTGATGAGGAGTTTCTGGAGGAACTTAGTTTTTTTTCTGCCTGATTATTAAAATGAAGCTCAAGTAGGTCTTATAATAAACTCTTCACCACACACAGTCTCTGACAGCCAAGCTAGAAGCTGTGTTGATACCCAGACAGAGCTCATTATACAAGAGAAGCTGATGACCTTATTGTACCTTGTTCTTAAAATATCGCTACCACTACCTCACTCTGGCTTATACCCTCTGTAGTCTACAAGTTTTTACTTATCTTCTCTAGGTTCTGAATATCATTTTCTTTCTTTCATTTATTTTTAATTTGCAAAGGCAATACATGGGAGGGGAAAAAGTTGCCAAAAACTGATTTAAGACTGCAAAACAGATTTAGTAAGAGAGCCTTCAAGCTTGTCACTCATAAAGTAGTATATCCCTTTCAGGACATGCTTGTCATATAAATGAGAGAATTATACTTACAGCAAGCTGGACTGCACCCGAGTGCCTGTTTCAGCACAATTGATTGTGTGTGTGTGTGTGTGTGTGTGTGTGTGTGTGTGTGTGTGTGTGTGCATTTTGGCTTGTAATATGGTATGTAACTTCATGCTACCAACAACTTGCTTGAATCGTTTCTGTTTCACTGTTATGATTGGATGGTCAGGCTTCCCAGAAACAGTTTTCCACATTTACCCTTTTGTCACACTCTATAGCACTAAATATTTAGTTCTCTGTGCAACCACAATCTCCAGCTCTCCATCAAAAACCTAATGATTATAGGCTTGAATAAGCACTGCAACTAACATGCGCTGGAGGCAAACAAACCATTGGCAGAGATGTTTTTTTTTTGTTTTGTTTTTTTGCAGTGAATCATGCATGACACAGCCTTGGGCTGCTCATCTTTGACCTTTGAACCCTTAATTGTAGGGTACACCTGCTACCATGAACAACAAAACAGGTGTGATCAATGAAACACAGAGCAATGCATTTAAGGCAGCATTACAAGCCTTTTATCTGTCTGAAAACAGGAAAACAATGACTTAATTTATTTATAAATGGAACTTAGTTTAAGCTTTCAGGGCGAGGGTCACAGTGAGGGCTGCTGTTTGCGGTCTACAGGTTAAAAGTAAAGCTCCACGGCTATTTCCATAATTTAAGAAAAATAAAAAAAGCACAAAAGCAGACGTCTCTGGGTGCACCCGAGACCCGATTTTAGACATCTGACTCTCGCTTGATGATAGGCAGAAGCCATTGTCTCCCAAACAACAGTAGCCATGAAGTTGGCCTCTGGTGGCCCAGGGGAGACTTAGGGGAACTCCCTAAGGAATGGTGCATCCTTGCTACGGATGAAGGTGACATAAATAAAGGGCTGGAAGAGAGGTTTATGCCTGGATACCCTCCCCAAGGCACAGCTTTACAATAGGCAGTCTAGTATTGTAAATCAAGGGCTAGCCATCAGTGAGAGAGAGAGAAAGGAGGAAGCAAGGAAGGAAAACTCTAGACAACATTAAAGCAGTGAACATACAGTGTCTGTGTATGATTAAAAATACAATGGTAAAAGGATTGTATAGAAGAGAATAGATGCATAACGATAGTACATTGGGAAAGATATTGGAGGAATTATTACACAAATGTCTATTTCTTCCGTGAAGCTAAGAAGTGGCTCAAGGTTGCTGTGGCCCCAATTAAATAACACTGGCCACTATACAGCTAATGTGGTTGTTGTTTAGTGTTTATTTTGATACATTTATTACACTTTTTATACACTTTTTAAACCTATTTCTGGCAGCTTTTCATAAATTAGCATATTGTATTATCCTCATATACAGTATTGATAGTGATTAAGTTGGAGGGGGAATAAACAAGATTTTGTCCCTCTTTGCTGGTATACTGTGTTGTATATGGAGATTTTGTTTAAATACTAGAGAGGCTGAGTGTTGGGCAAGGTGTCCTGGGGTTGCATTCCTAATTGAGCCCAAATGTGTTCAGTTAAGGGTTAAGATCAGGTCTCTTTGCAGGATACTCAATTTCTTCCCCAGTAACTTTGGCAAACCATATGCTCATTCACTTTGCTTTGTGCTCAGGGGCAGTGTAATGCTTGAACAGGTTTGGTTCCATTAAATGGAAATTGTAATGTTACCACAAACAAAGACATCCAATACAATTGTATGCTTTCAGCCTTAGTTTGGGTGTGATGGCAAGTTGATTACAGACGTATAATGTTAAAAAATAGCCTTAACAGAAAAGCATTTGCCCTATTGTTTGAAGATCAAATCCCAACAATGCCATAGCCATCTGTGTCTGGGAGCATATGGAGCAAAATTTTATCTGGATCTCTCTTTCCAATCCTAATCACAATAATTAACAATAACTATTTATAAAATCATGTATGTTGAAGGGGGCGGATAGCCTTTTTCTTTGTGTGTTCAGCAGCATTGTGTGGAGTTTTTAACAAGATTGTTTAACAAGATTCTGGAAGGTGAGAGGATGCCTGAGGAATGGAGAAGTAATGTGCTGGTACCGATATTTAAGAATAAGGGTGATGTGCAGATCTGCAGTAACTACAGGAGAATAAAGTTGATCAGTCAAACCATGAAGTTATGGGAAAGAGTAGTGGAAGCCAGGCTGAGAGAAGAGGTGACCATCTGTGAGCAACAGTAGGGTTTCATGCTGAGGAAAAGCACCACAGATGCATTATTTGCTTTGAGAATGTTGATGGAGAAGTATAGAGACGGTCAGAAGGAGTTGCATTGTGTGTTCATGCATTTAGAGAAAGCGTACGACAGGGTGCTGAGAGAGGAATTGTGTTATTGTATGAGGAAGTCAGGTGGGTCAGAGAAGTATGTGAGGGTGGTGCAGGACATGTATGAGGACAGTGTGACAGCAGTAAAGTGTGCAGTAGGAATGACAGACTGGTTCAAGGTGGAGGTGGGATTGCATCAAGGAACTGAGCCCTTTCCTGTTTGCAGTGGTGATGGACAGGTTGCATGCAACTGTGCAAAGTAATGGAGCGTATGTTAGAGAAATGAAAAAAAGAGTGCAGGCAGGGTAGAGTGGGTGGAGAAGAGTGGCAGGAGTGAATTGTGATAGAAGGCTTTCTGCAAGACTGAAAGGAAAAGTTTATAGGACTGTGGCGAGACCTGCGATGTTGTATGGTTTAGAGAAGTGTCAAAAAGACAGGAGACAGAGCTGAAGGTGGCAGAGTTAAAGATTCTGAGATTTTTATTGGGAGTGACGAGGATGGATAGGATTAGAATTTGTTTATTAGAGGGACCGCACATGTAGAATGTTTTGAAAACAGGGCAGGGAGGGAGACAAGGTGAGCGAGGCTAGATTGAGATGGTTTCAAAATGTGCAGAGGTAGAACATTGGGTATAACATTAGAAGAATGGTGAGGATGGAGCTGCCAGGCAGGGGGAAAAGAGAAATGCCAAGGAGGAGATTTATAGATGTGGTGAGGGAAGACATGCAGGTAGTTCATTTGAAAGAGGCAGATGTAGAGGATAGGATAGCATGGAGACAGATGAGCCACTGTGGTGACCCCCTAATGGGAGCGACCGAAAGAAGAAGTGTTCAACAGCTTTGTGAATGGATATGAACAAATGTGGCTGGAAACAAGAGTTCTTTTGACCCCCTTCGTGGTTTGAAATTGTCATATGATAGCAGATCTGGATAAAACAATAGCTTTCCATATGATACCCAGTGAGACCAACACAGACTTGGAAATACACACTTTTCACTGGAATTGCAGAGTTTAAGGAAAGTACATTGAACATGTAGCTACAAAAAAGGCCCATGCAAAAAGCAGGTAAGATGACCACAGCTTTCATGAGAGTTCAGGCTATTTCTATCAATAGTCAGTCTAATCAGATAAAATCTGCATCTATTCTGCATCATTACTTTAATAAACCATTAAATGTATTCATTAATTTATTAATACATCAACATTTATTAAAACGTGTTTCTGGTACAAATTGTGAATTTAATAGCTGCAATATGTCTCAAAAAAGTTGGGATGGGGCAACAAAAGACTGGAAAAGTAAGGGCTACTAACAGCTTAAGGAACATTTTGCAACTAATTAGGTTGCTTGGCAACAGGTTAGTCACATGATTGGGCAGAGATTCATCAATCTGCCATAAAACTATGTAAATTGTCGAACAATTTCAGAATAATGTTTCTACCATAAAACTGCAAAGACTTTGACTATCTCGTCATCTATGGTACATAATATCATAAAAAGATTCAGAGAATCTGGAGAAATCACTGTTAACGGGTTAACATGATTCTGTAATGCAAATTACTGAAAGGGGCTGAAACAGAAAATCCAGAGAATATTGTCTATGAACACAGTTTGTTGTTCCATCCACAATGCAGGTTAACGCTCCATAATTCAAGGAAGAAGCCTTTTGTGAACATGACCCAGAAATGCCGTAATCTTCTCTGGACCAAAGCTCCTTTAAAAAGGACTGACATCAAAGTGGAAAACTGTTCTGTGGTCAGAATAATCTAAATTGGGTTTTTTTTTGGAAGCCATGAATCTGACATCCTTCAACCTAAAGAGGAGAGGGACCAGCTGGCTTGTTATTGGCTCTCAGTTTAAATGCCTGCAGCTTTGATGTAATAGGGATGCATAAGTGCCTGTGTAACCGGCAGCTTGCACATCTGGAAAGGCACCATCAATGCTAAAAGGTAAATACAGATTTCAGAATGGTACATGTTTCCATCAAGTTGATGTCTGTTTCAGACACAGTTTAGCTTTTTTTTTTTAGCAAGACAATGCTGAATCAGATACTGCATCAATTAGAAGAGCATGGTTGCACAAATTTCACAAATTGAAAACATTTGGTGCATCATGAAACAAAAGATATGACAATGAAGACCCAAGACTATTGAGCAGCTAGAAACCTGTATCAGTCACAATGGGGCAACTCTCCCAAAACTCCAGCAACTGTTTTCTCAGTTCCCAGACACAAACAAACTTGTTTAAAAAACAGGGGATGCTACACAGTTGCTACACATGATCCTATTCCAACGTTTTGAGATTAAAAATTACGCTATTTTTTTACTCTCTTTTGTACATTTCCCTAGTTTAAACTTTTAAAATGATTCCTTTGTTCTATTTTGAATAAAAATGAGCTTATGAGTTTTGCAAATCATTGCATTCTGTTTTTATTTACATTTTACACAGCATCCCAACTTTGGGTTGTAATTATTTAATGGTATTTTTTAAATTATGTTTACCAAAGTAATTATATTTCTGTTCCAGTGTTGATTTTAGGCATCTTAAAATCACACACTTTGCTCAAATCTATTGACAACCCAAATTTTCCCAAAAGGCTCCAATTCTTGTCCAGAATTCACCACTTCCTGTACAACTAGCTTCAGAAAGGTATATCATTAGATATACTGTAACTACTATAGCCAGGCTCATGATGGAGAACCAACAGAATTTCTATAAATTTACAAAAACACACTTTTACACTGCAAAGTGTTCTCTGAAAACTATGCTTCTCACTATGGTTTGAATAGTTTTGCTTCAATATTCATTATACAAACCTCATGCATCAGTACACAATGTACAGGCATAATGGACACAGCATTGTTCATTCCCTTAATGGTGTATTAATGCAGAACACTCTTAGACCATTTAAATTGAGCATCTCCTTCTCTCTCTCTGCCCATTATTGGTTATCTAGTCTGTCAGAACAGGTTTATTCTATTGGCTACTGTTTGGTGTTTCACTGCTTGAGGGCCCGTAGTAAAGATATCCATGTTGTAAACATGCTTTAGGACAATTCCTTACTCCCACTGGAGTCTTTCTAACTCTGCTTTGAGTTTTCTATCTTGAATCTTTTTTTCCCCTACAGCATTTTAGTGCCCTCTCTGACAGTGTGATAGATATGTGAGATGAACCACTAGTGTCGTTTTCAGCTAGAATCGGCATTCCTTGTCTACCGTGCCGCCGGGTAGGAGAAGTGGTTCAAAAGAATCACCTCTCACCTTCAGAGGATGGCATGAAGAAAGAATGTTCTGTATTCCTATGATGTCTTCAATACAGATATCTTATAGCTGCTGCTCCAGTGTTGTCTGTGTTTGATTCTGATGAAAATTTCCTTCATTGCACTCACTATAATTGAAAATGATTAACTTCTTTTTTAATTTAAATTTGCAGAAGTATGGTGTCTAAATGTTTTTTTGTTTTTTTTTTTAGTTTGAATCTCATTGACATTTAATCACGGAGCAGCCTGGTTTTTAATTTCCATGCTTAGATCAGAAATTAATCCTGCTCTGCTTTAGTGCACTGCGCTGAAGCCCTGATAACATTGATTCCTTCTTTTGCCTCCCTTGCTTCTCATAGCCAATGAACCCAGAAGCTGTGATGTGTTGTGGCAATTTGCATTTTATTCACCACTCAGTGCTGTTTAATGGCTTTCATTTTGCATATTCAAGGGCAGTTGTATAGTATGCTTAGAGCTGCATTGTCTGATAGGTACATTTGTTATGCTGCTTTGTTTAGAACTAACAACAGTGCTTTCAGGATAATGGGGAGCTTTAGGAAAACCAGGAGATCCACACCGTTATATCAGGAAATAAATAGCTAATTTATAGGCATTTGATAATATATTCTAAAAGATGCTGCAGAGATTGAAAATAGAAAATGAGCTAGTTTAGTATGATATAGCCAGTGTCAGGCTTTCAAGGCTAGACCAGACTAGAGCTTGAAGCTTAAGCATGTGTGCCAAAGCAGATTTTTTGGGTGCCACTGGCCAGTAAAGGCTGTAATTGCTGTCATCCATCCCATGAATCCTGTAGCAGACTGTGGGAATTTGAAGAGTCATTTCCTCTCAAGGGAAACAAAATGATGGGGACTCCAATTTAAAAAAAAAAAACAGAAGCAGGGTGTGTTGTTAGTGAGCTCATCACACCATCTCAGAGCTAAATTACAACTCCTGCAAATGTATTTCTCCAAGATAGGCAGCTGAGACTTTGGACATTTGAAGGGAAGGACGCTAGCATGCCAGAGTTGTTTTGGATATCACTAATAGGCAGGAGCTCCACTGGGTTTCCTGCTACACCTTGACAAAAGCACCCCATAGCTATCCAATTAGCAACTATTTCTGTGTAAAGACCTGACACTGCACAGAATGTGAAAACACTTCATTAGATAATTAGGTGTTAGGGTCAGTTGTCTGCTTGAAATGTGAGATCTAACATGTAAGAACTTACTGCAGGTCTGCAGGCTGGGGACACATGGGACATGGCCCTCTATTACACACCACTTTAAATCCCTTTCAGAATGAAGGGGGTGAACAGTGGGACCTTCTCGCTCTACAGAGCAACAATTAAGAAGGCCTCAAACAGTGAGATTCAGAACAAAGACCATATGTATGTGTGTGTCAAAGAGAGCGAGAGAGAGCATAGCAGTGATGATACAATGGAAAGCATCAGGAAATTGAACATCTAAACATGAGCCTCTGTCTCTTGAGATGATGACAGCTGTCAAACACATTCACAAGCAAATCAATGAAAAAATATATTGCCATTTTCCAACAGCACCTGAAGAATCAATTAATCTATAACATAATCCTTCATGTCCCTAAAGGGCTTCAGGAAAGGCAGTGCCTGAATTTTTCTAAATCTATGACTACAGCACAATCATACTGAGTACAAAGTTCGTTTATTATATGAAAGGCTTTGATTTACATTTTTATTTTATGTTTGGAAACAGCACACAGGCATTTTCTGATTTGCTGTTATTTGCAAGCCTTTGATTTGTAAGAGGGTTTTTTCTGTTTTTATTGTAAAAATCAGCTGAATTGCTAGTCATCACAACACATCACATCCTCACATCCAGTTGTTTTTATGTGGCAGTGGAAATTACATTTTTGACAGGTTTCCATGATTATGGTGCAAATGCAATGCCGTCTGGCTATTCTTTTAGATTGGAGGTTAACCACATTTACCACATTGTCTATTCTGTTTTTTAGCCTTTTTGGTTATACTGTGTATCTGATATCTGTGTAGATGATGGATGGATGGATGGATGGATGGATGGATGGATGGATGGATGGATGGATAGATAGATAGATAGATAGATAGATAGATAGATAGATAGATAGATAGATAGATAGATAGATAGATAGATAGATAGATAGATAGATAGATAGATAGATAGATACAGTGAGGAAAATAAGTATTTGAACACCCTGCTATTTTGCAAGTTCTCCCACTTAGAAATCATGGAGGGGTCTGAAATTGTCATCGTAGGTGCATGTCCACTGTGAGAGACATAATCTAAAAAAAAAAAAAATCCAGAAATCACAATGTATGATTTTTTTTAACTATTTATTTGTATGACACAGCTGCAAATAAGTATTTGAACACCTGAGAAAGTCAATGTTAATATTTGGTACAGTAGCCTTTGTTTGCAATTACAGAGGTCAAACGTTTCCTGTAGTTTTTCACCAGGTTTGCACACACTGCAGGAGGGATTTTGGCCCTCCTCCACACAGATCTTCTCTAGATCAGTCAGGTTTCTGGCCTGTCGCTGAGAAACACGGAGTTTGAGCTCCTCAAAGATTCTCTATTGGGTTTAGGTCTGGAGACTGGCTAGGCCACGCCAGAACCTTGATATGCTTCTTACAGAGCCACTCCTTGGTTATCCTGGCTGTGTGCTTGGTCATTGTCATGTTGGAAGACCCAGCCTCGACCCATCTTCAATGCTCTAACTGAGGGAAGGAGGTTGTTCCCAAAATCTCGCAATACATGGCCCCGGTCATCCTCTCCTTAATACAGTGCAGTCACCCTGTCCCATGTGCAGAAAAACACCCCAAAGCATGATGCTACCACCCCCATGCTTCACAGTAGGGATGGTGTTCTTGGGATGGTACTCATCATTCTTCTTCCTCCAAACACGTTTAGTGGAATTATGACCCAAAAGTTCTATTTTGGTCTCATCTGACCACATGACTTTCTCCCATGACTCCTCTGGATCATCCAAATGGTCATTGGCAAACTTAAGACGTGCCTGGACATGTGCTGGTTTAAGCAGGGGAACCTTCCATGCCATGCATGATTTCAAACCATGACTTCTTAGTGTATTACCAACAGTAACCTTGAAACGGTGGTCCCAGCTCTTTTCAGGTCATTGACCAGCTCCTCCCGTGTAGTTCTGGGCTGATTTCTCACCTTCCTTAGGATCATTGAGACCCCACGAGGTGAGATCTTGCATGGAGCCCCAGTCTGAGGGAGATTGACAGTCATGTTTAGCTTCTTCCATTTTCTAATGATTGCTCCAACAGTGGACCTTTTTTCACCAAGCTGCTTGGCAATTTCCCCGTAGCCCTTTCCAGCCTTGTGGAGGTGTACAATTTTGTCTCTAGTGTCTTTGGACAGCTCTTTGGTCTTGGCCATGTTAGTAGTTGGATTCTTACTGATTGTATGGGGTGGACAGGTGTCTTTATGCAGCTAACGACCTCAAACAGGTGCATCTAATTTAGGATAATAAATGTAGTGGAGGTGGACATTTTAAAGGCAGACTAACAGGTCTTTGAGGGTCAGAATTCTAGCAAATAGACAGGTGTTCAAATACTTATTTGCAGCTGTATCATACAAATAAATAGTTTAAAAATCATATATTGTGATTTCTGGATTTTTTTTTTTAGATTATGTCTCTCACAGTGGACATGCACCTACGATGACAATTTCAGACCCCTGAAATTTAGATTTCTAAGTGGGAGAACTCGCAAAATAGCAGGGTGTTCAAATACTTATTTTCCTCACTGTAGATAGATAGATAGATAGATAGATAGATAGATAGATAGATAGATAGATAGATAGATAGATAGATAGATAGATAGATAGATAGATAGATAGATAGATAGATAGATAGATAGATAGATGACTATTAAAACTTACGGGAAAAATCGATCAATTAGATAAAGCCACAGCATTGTCCTGTCCACACTGTCACTATTAATCTGTTTGTACAGACATTATGCAGATATTTTGTAGTCTTAATCCCAATTTTTATTCCAACCCTTGTGTATTTAACATCAGCAAATTCTATATTTGTATTGAAAGATTCAGATTTCCTATCACTGTCATTATAAATGCAATATGTTACTTTCTACTTTTTATTTGAGCACAGTTACCAATATAAATTTAATAAGTTTAGTAATTCATTTCAATGTTATTGTAGAAAGACAGTAAGAAGGTTTTGATTATTTTTTATAATAGCAGCACTGCTCTGTCCCTATTTCTAGCTGCAAGGTTTGTATCAATGCACTTGTCCTAATATGGATAAGGTTAAAAAAATCCATTGATATAATGTTCTTCCTGGTGAGATATTTAAAATGAAGAAGTCTGTGTCAGTGATTTAACATAGTCAGATGTTTTGGACCACAAGATTTCTGCTTGATGTAGTAAGATGACAAGCATTTTTTTCTTATTTACTTAAATAAAAAGAGGCTCTTGCAGCAATAACTGTTTATAGCAACTAAAATAGAAGTGAACACAGGAACAAAAATAATATCTATTAATGCATAATAACATGAAGAGAATGCATTTACAGAATAAACTGTACAACTTTAATCTGTAAATTGCTTTTCATAATTCTGTGATATTACAGTCTGGTTGTGTTCTATTGCTAGACTTGAAAATCAAAATACCTAGTTTTAACCCTTGTTAGAAAACGCAACAAAAACTTTCATCTGTGCATATGCTAACAAATTAAAGTACCTACATTACATCATATATGGTTAATATGTTATTATTTCATTAGTCTTTAAAGTTTCAGTCATGCCAAGGTACAAGAAATGGTTTTCATCTACCCTTCTGGCCGATTGTGCACATGGCCTAATGGCATAATTTGCACTTGCTGATGTGACAGTGCCACAGCTCTCCATTATAACACAATTACATGGCTAAATTCATTGACTGCACACTTGTCTTCGGCGAGTCCAGCAAATTTTTAATGGGTTCCAAAGTAAGCTGCATCCGTCATAAGAGAGATGAAATGTATTTAGGGGGAAACGACATCATGTTTTATTCAATTACAGACGAAAGCTCAATTCATCAACTTTTGCAATTAAGTTAAACAGGCACATGCATGAAACATGAGGACAATACAAGAGGGGGCTGGCAGCAGAGACTGCTGGTTGTACATGCGACCTTAAAGAGCCTGATTGCATTCTAATGTGGATATAATGGAACAAATTGTGTTTTGTGGAAAGAATTAAGATAAATATTACAGATACATCAATGGAGGTTGGTCTAGCTTTTTTTGGGAGACATAATAAATAGCTAATGGTAATTATTCCATTAGTGGACAATAAAACCTGTCAAAAAAGATTGTATGACTACTGGCTTCAGCTGGAATGTGGGAAATGGGACTAAATGGGGCAGTGTGATGTGATGAATGCAAAATATTCTGTATACCTGTTTTGGGATTTATTGCTGCCGTTTGTCAGAATTGCATACAGGCTGCTAGCGCCAAGTCTCATTACTTGCAGCAGACACACAGATTTGTGTGTTTGTGTGTATGTGTATGTGTGTCCCTCACTATCATGCGGCACTGCTGATATTACTTTTCTCTTTCAATCACATCAGAGAAGCACACAGCAGCTTGGACTGAAATCAATGTCTTGGCCATGATTGCTGCTTTGGTTAAAGCCTGAAGCGTTATCAAATAAATCAGCTTTGTCTTTTTCTTTTTGTCATTGCTTAAACTTGTGGCCAGTCAAAAGTTATTTTTAATTCACATTTTTTATTTTGCTTTTGTTTTAACATATTTTATTGCATTTATTTCATTAATTTTATTATAACAATACTTTTTACACATTTATACTTATCTAATGCATTTATAAGGATTAATTATACCATGCACTAATCTTTATCACATCAGGAAACACTGAAGAGTAGTTCTAGTGTAGTTTCTGGCTGACTCTTAGTAATCTGGGAAAGATAATTAGATAGTTAAGCACAACATTTAAATGATTATATATCAGATCATTGTGCTTATAAATAAACACAGCAAGTTAAGCTTTAACAGCTACTCTACTGTAAAGTCATTTCTAATGATGTAATTTGTAATTTGAGAACTCTGAGTTGATGTGAGACAACATAATCAGTAAAAATTTTAACTGGTGGGATATTATAGAAATGGGTGATTGTGATAGTGTTAGAAATAGAAGATCGCTCTATTTAAGCACCTCTTAAAGACTATGGCATATGACAATGAAATTAGCATTTATAGCCTAATGTACATTTGTATACAGATGATTTTGGACCACTTGATTTGTATTTTATAATACCTCATGCATTATAGTTGTATTTAAGATTGAAATCTTTAAGCATGGGTTACATATAATGTGTACAAGCAAACATTTTCTAATTTAAATTACTATTATCTACTGCAAGTCGTGCTAATAAATCAAAGCATAAGCCATAAATATATCCATATTTAATGTTTTACTATTATTAATAGCTTTGTCTCAGTTGCCTGGAAATGTCTATGCGAAATTATTTCCTGATCCACTGTGAATTAGTGCCTTTATTAATTAATCATTATAAAAGATTTAGTTAAATATTAATATATGCAGATTTTTGGAGCTTACAGCAAAGTGCTTTTAGTTTATTCTCATTTTTACATAGGATAGTAAAATAGAAGTTAAAAGTTAACAGTGCAATAATTTAATCATTAAAACAAAGTGTAACAGTCTGAAAATGTGAACAGTTTGTTATCATTTTACCTTATTTTCCTGAATCAGGGGGATTTTCTGCTGTATTCACTAATATGAATAAATCAAGGGGACTTTTAATCTCTACACCACCACCACCCTGACTACAAATAAACACAAAATATCTTAATTATTATTTAGTTTCTTGAATGTATTTGATGTTATCTACCACTATACTAATACTGGGTAGGGCCTCCTTTTGCATATAAAACCCTTTATGCATGGACATCTTCTGTTTCATGGATTTGAAGGTGTTGAAAACATTCCTTGAAGACTCTGGTCCACGTTGACATGATTGTATCAGGCATACTGCAGTATTAAATTCTACTATATCCCAAAGGTGTTCAATATCTGGGAATTGCATTGGGAAGAACATTTGTTACATGAATTCATTTTGAGATTGCTGTGGATTTTTGACATGGTGCATTGTCATGTTTAAAATTATTATTAAATCTATTAGAAGATGGGTAAATTGTGGAAATTAAGTGATACACATGACCAACAATAACATTCAAATAGACTGTGGCATTCCAGCGAAAAATGATATTAACCAAACCAAACCAAACTGTGACATACAAACATTCCCCACATCATTACACCACCTCCTCCAGCCTGTTGACACAAGACAGGTTGGGTCCATGGATTCATTCTTCTGGTGTTCTGTTGCCATTCATCAGGACCAGGCAACATTTTTCCAGTCTTGAACTGGCACACCTTTGCTCAATGCAGCCTCAACGTTTTGATTTTGGTTGACAGTAGAAAATGGCATTATATTCAGCTATTGTAGCACATCCATCTCATGGTTTAACATGTGTATTCTAAGATGTTTTTCTGTTCACCACAAATTTACAGAGTGGGTATCTCACTGTCAGATTGAACCATTCTCACCATTCTGTTTTAAACTCTTTTATCAACAAGGTGTTTCTGACACAAAACTGCCACTCACTGGATTTTTTTTCTTTATTGCACGAAACTCTAGAGACTCTTGTTTCTAACAAAATCCCAAGAGATCATCTGTAATCAAAAAACTTAAACCAGCCCATTTGGCACTAACAATCTTGCCACAGACAAATTTAAAGAGATCACATTTTTTCCCACTTTCTTATGCCAATTACCTAAAGATGCTGGCCTGTATCCACTTGATTTTTGTAACTCGCTGCTGATACCAAATCTAACAGTAGTAAATATAGTCTGCATCCCTGTTAGTTAAACTATATTTATAACTATTAAGCTATTAATAGTTAAGTGTTAGTTAAACCATTTTTGAGCTTGCATGCTTTTACCTCATAGGTTAATATCCTATACTTTAATATGTACTACAAAGATTGTCTTTTATTTTGTTGCAAATCCCCTGATGTGTTTCTCTGAAGCATCCTCAGTAATAGTCCTATTTGAAGCAACCTAATGGAAAGGTAATAACTCAATCTGATAATAGATGTGCTTATGTGCTGTGTTTTTGTGGTGTAATGCAGTAGGATGGGTCAACATGCCATTTTGATCATTCAGACAAGGTTATATATAAACGTCCTGAGAATAAACAGGAATGTACCCATGTTTTATTAAAATAATTTGTACTTTTATTGTTTAACACGCCGTCCTGAGGACCGACTATCAAGCGCAATGCAATTTTAAACATTGTCTCTGACCTCTGATCACACCACTGAGAGGTATATTACTCCTAAAGCATTTGTAAAAACATAATGAATTCTCTTTCGCTCATGCTGATGTAAATTATTCCTGCAGCATGTAGGTATTTTAAAGTCTAGAACGATTAGAAAACTAATATAGAAATAGCAGTTTTAATCTAGTTGTCATGAGCCACTGAACAAATAGGATTTTTGGTCAGGCCATTTTTGATAGCGTTGTACAAAAACACGAAAATATTGCGGCATCATTCAGATATAGTTCTATAAAAATTGATGCCATATACCTTCATTTGTAGAAGACAGGGCCCTGTCTAAATTTCAAGATTTCTTTTGAGCCAATTTTAGCACCTTGCATTCAATACAGCTCTCAATCTTACATTACAGTCACTATGATTAAAAGTTGTACAAGCAGGTTTGACTGACCAGGTCCTACGTCTCCAATGACCATATCTAAAATCAAATGTTTCCACCATCCAATCACTGATCACACACTTTTTTGTTCTTTGTTTTAACTCTCATTTTGGCATAACCGCTTCCTTCATTTGCGTTCTCGCTAGAAATGATCGTACTCTATAAATATGTCCATCGTTGACTCGACTATACTTTGTGAAGTATAGGGAAGACATGCAGGTGGTTGGTTTGAAAGATAGAGAGAGACAGACAGAGAGATATGGAGATGGATGATCTTCTGTGGCAACTCCTTATGGGAGCACCCGAGATAAAGATTTCTTTTTTAACAAAATGTTTTAATCTTTTATTCTCTATTTTTTATTAAAACTATTTGTGCACCACTCATATAAGCACATCATATGCAAATAATATTCAATACTTTTTTGACATTCTGATCAATGAAATGAATGAAAAATGAGTCTGTGACGTCATCTGGCGATTTTTTTTTTTTGGGTGCTCTCACTATTTCCCACTGAAGCAAATAGACAACACTGTTTGTATAAATGTAAACTATTCATCAACCTGGCTCGTGTTTGGGAGCGCGTGACAGGAGAAACAACCAAATTAAAACTTTGATCAAAAGTCTTGAATGGTAATATGAACAAAATTGGTGAGGTTCGATCCGAATCCGGATGCTCAGGGTGATCCTGTGTCTTTAAGACGCGCTCCGGCGACACGAGCACTGAAGGGGGCGCGAGGCTGCAGCCTTAGGGGCGCGCGCAGCGCAGCGCGGCGTTCATTCACTACCGAGAGAAAGCGCGAGCGGGGACGGAGCGCGAGCGATTCAAAACCGGCCACGTGAACGACCAACTCCGCGAGAGTGGTTTCATTTTGTTTAGAAGGTGGGGAAGAGGAAGAAAAAACAACCCGAAAGACCCCGCATGCTGTTTGGAATTGATACACACGGGACTTGAGATCTGTGCTTGAGTCGAGTTAAACGGACAGATGGTTCAAGGATGTCCGGGAGAGTAAGGCTGATCCTGCGGTCTGAAGTGTGGTGAAAAGAAAATTGGTGCGTATTTGGATGGAGCTATTTATCTTTCTCAGTGTGACTATTTGGAAGTGAGCAAAACTTCCAATAAAAATAAAAAAAATAAACAAAACAACAAGAACGGATCCTGTGGATGCAGAGCGGACGCCGAAGGTCCGTTTGTATCCATCCATTGCGCGGAGTCGCGGCAGAGCTGCAGGGAGGTGATGGAGTTTCCCCGGACTTTGCATGCTTTATCGGTTATATGCATGCTCATCTGCTGTATACATGGTAAGTTCCGGTGAATTCTTTGGTGTTCAAGTGATTTCTCGGTATATAAATATGCAATTTAGTATGAAAAAAAGTTCATATGGTTGCGGCTTGTATCTCGACTGCTTGTTTCATCCCCAGTCCTTTAAAAGGACACGCAAAACAATAGCAGTTGAGATTGTTTTGAGAGTCGGGATGCTGTGGTCTATGCACACTGATTTAACAGAGAGCATGAACTGTATGATGGTTAAATGAGCGATTTGATATACAACAAGCAAAAAAATGAGGTAAAAGACACCTACTCGGCGCCTTGGTTAAGCGGAACGCCGGTTATCCAGCCGCAAAAACAAAATGCTCTCACAACCTGGTCACATACATTTTTATACAATCTTTATATTTTCCTCTTGTCCTTAAAGTACCAAAGTGACTCCTGAGTCTACCCTTTCTCTGCTTTAAGTGATGTTTCAATGCCGTCGACAACTTATATTTACTATTATAATTTTCTTTTACATTTTATGACGTCATAAAATGTTCTATGAATATTTAAAATAAGTAGATGTATATCTGCTTTCATATTATACTCATAGACAGTAAAGGAACACATTGCCCAAAGGCAGATGTTTCTAAAATAACTAGATTAAAATAATTACGTATTTATTTCCACTCATAAACAGCATTATATGCCTTCTCTGTAATAATGTTGGCTGTTCGCGTTTATTGTTTTTCCGTTTAACTGGCTTTGCTGCTTCGCAAAAGCTACAGGGTAGTAAACGCCGTCTGTGAGATTTGTTCCCTGATCTACCAGCAAACACAGTTGTACAGTGACTCAGGAGGCCACACAGGGGGCAAGTAGGGAAATAATATTTACTGCTGTCAAAAGAAATCTATGGTCCTATGGTCTTAGTAGTCACATTTTACTCTATTCTGACCTTTCAAGCCAATGCTTGCCAATTTATGATTCATTCTTGGTATAGGTTGACTGAATTTCGCAATGAAACCCTTTTAGTCCACTGATGTTCTCTGGAAGGCGTTTAATATACCAGCATTATGCATGTAGTGCCTGCTGGCTATCTACTCACCCTTTCTCACCTGATAAAGTTGCGGAGAAAAAGAGAGGCTAGAGTTACACCTAAAGGGCTCAACTTTGTCATAGTCGTCTGCAACACTCCGGGGCAGTTCGGTATGTGAGTGTGTGTAATGTAACTAGAGGAGTTAGTGCAGGTTCTTTGTAAAGGTTTTGAAATAGCCCTGAAACAGCTGTCAATTTTCTCATGATTGCCCGCAAACTTACTCTTGAGGCATGGAGAAGCACTTTGACGAGCGAATAATGATACCATAAGGGACAGACAGATCATAACGGTGTACGTGAGAAAATGCACAAAATCTGCATTGTATTTTGTCTTTCCTTTGAATACTGTGTTATTTAGTCTGAAATACCACAGGGTCTTTTCTGTAGCTAAATAAGAAGAATTTTAGGGCTTAAACCCCTCCATTTTTGTTAATACTGATTAACTGATGCCCTGATGAGTAACTATGAGAGTGTGTGTTTGTCAGAGGTTTGGCCCAAGCAGTTGTCTTGCCCACAGTGTCGCACAGACATACTCCACCCCTTGTCCGTGTACACAGTGCGGTCTCTTAAAAAAAAAAATTAAAGAAAAAGAAAAGAAAAAAAGTCTTCTCCAGCTGAGTGTGCTCTTCTGTATCTTTCTGCAGCTTGTGCACACTCATACTGGCTATCTGATCCTTATAAGAACACAATAGAACTTATATCCTTATAAGAACACAATAGAACTTTCAGACCTTCTCTTTTCAACAAGTCCACTGATAAAGCATTCTCCCTTGCCTGCACCAATTCAGACTGATAAATTAATTGAAAAATGTATTCAGACATTTGTATCTTATTGATTTAGTATTGGATTCATCATAATTAAGATGTGTAAGAGCATCTCCTTAAGCTCGAACCTCCTAAAGCTCAGAATTATGTAACTGATTGCCTACGCGAAGTGAAATCATGTTAGGTTAGTGAGACAAGGGCTGCAGTGATACTTGTAAAAAAATCTGTCTGAGGGTGATGTGGCGCTGATGGGTTGAATAGGGCCACAAGACAAAGCTTCTGCATCAATCTCTCGTTCCTGTGGCCCTGGTTGGCAGTTTGCGACAGCTTAATGGCCATTGCACATCAGTTCCAGTTGTTGTTGTGGTGACCCCAAAGACAGAGACGAAGGGACAAATCCTTGACCAGTCAACACAGCCGTGCAGTTAACAGTTTGACTAGAGCTGGACATTTTAAAAGCTTGGTGTACATCTAGTCTTATTAAGGTGTTGACATTTCAAGGCTTGTGGGTGGTTTGAAGAAAAAGCCAAAGTGGTATTGTGTCTTTATTGGCAGCAAGGCCAGTACCTGAGTAAGATTAAGTGTAAAAATCTTTGATTTAGGTATGGATTTATATTTAAGGAAAATACCTGCCTCGTTGTGCCACAAGGACAAACTGAGTAAAATAAACTCATATTTGGCCTATTTTACATCATCTGACAAACAGAAACTGCATTTTAATGATGGGCGATGCATCATATCTAGATCATTGAAGACAATTTTATAGCCTTCAGTATGCATAATATACTTAGTATACTTGGTATCATATAAAAAATTATGTGTGACTATATAGTTATAAAAAATGACGATCGTTATGGGAAAGTAATCAATGCCGGGGACGTTTGATGCCACCCAGAAGTTTATTCTTACATTGAATTATGTGGAAGCTTCAGTATCCTCGACTTAGTCATCCTGAAGCAACAGCTTAAGGTCTGTTTGATGCAAAATGCTGACACTGGAGACTGTCCATAATTGTTAAAAAAAAAGGCTCCCTGAAGAAAGCTTTAATGATGAAACATTTTTTTTTTCTTCGTTAAACGATAAGGTTTTAAATCAAGTCGCATTACAAGAACCATCTGTCCTACAAATCTGTCCTATGACTATGGGAGCCATCTGTCCTACAGCTACTATAGAAATGATAACCAAATAAACACAAGTACATTTATATAACCCTGAGATTTTCATCAACTGATCAGTCAGCTCTTCTTGTGATATAAAGGTGATTAACAAGGCACTATTAGTTATAAAAGAGAATGGCTATTTCTGTGATAAACGATGATACATACCTGTGGCGCTCCTAGAAAAGTCTATTATGATGTTATTTATCACATCAGTATAATATTTTTTTAACCAGGTCGTCATCAGATTCATCTAAAAAATGTTTTTTTTTTTATGAATATAGTGACACAAGATTTCTTTACGTTAAATTTTAGATTAAACGATAAACTCAGAAATCAGATTTAAAAAATAAAGCCCACAAAGGCAATTTTTTATGACAATTCTTCTTGACTCTAGTCACGGACTTCACCATTACTTATTTTTTAGTCTAGCATTATTGAGCCTGTTGTTTTTTTTTTTTTTGATAGGATCTCACTTAAAAGCAAAAGATTACAAGTCTATACAAGACTACAAGACTAAACTAATTTTTCAATAGTGATTATAGACTCAGGTGTGTGCTGATTTCTCCCGTCTGGCTCTGACGCCTCTCGGTATCGGAGTCAACACCCTCAAACCGAGCTGTCTCCAGTTGTCAAACAGCAGGAGTGTGTTTTGTGTGTTTGCATACAATGAGTTTGTGTGCCATCCTTTGAGGCTTCAGTGTATCATTTGAGATTCAGTGACTTTGTTTTCTTTCGTGCTGTTTGCTTGGTGAACTGAATAAACTTAACCGAGAGACGATGTGTGTGTGTGTGTGTGTGTGTGTGTGTGTGTGTGTGTGTGTGTGTGTGTGTATGCGTGTGAGTGAGTGAGAGAGAGAGAGTGTGTGTGTGTGTGTGTGTGTGTGTGTGTGTGTGAGAGAGAGAGTGAGTGTGTTGTGCTTCTGAAGGACACTGTAAACACAAGGCCTCAAGGCCATGTGTGCTCTCTCATCAGGAGCCCTGAAACTAATGACACAGTCTCTGTCTGCACTCACAAACATACGCGCACACACACACACACACACACACACACACACACACACACACACACACACACAGCAAGCACACACGCTCCCTTAGCTCTATTTACTCCACGCTCGCACTATCCCTTCTTTCTTTGCTGTGATTTGGCAGCGGCTCCCTGCCACCATCAACAAACTTGAAAAAGCTGGAAGAGCTTTTGAAGAAAGAAAAAAAAATCCAAACACTTGCTTTTGCTCTGAGTTTAGAATGACTTTTAGGCAATTTGGCACAGGTTATTACTGCCACAATTGTTGTGTAATGGGTCTACCAATGGAGATTGCAGCTTGTAAGTTGATTGTATTGATCCCCGGAAGCAATATGAAGGACAAACTGAATGTGACTCAAACTTTCTTTATTTTTGGGGGAATTGTTCAAATGCTAGCAAGGTGCATTTTTAAATTTTATTTTAATTATTATTATTATTATTTCAGTAAACAAGCAGCACAGACTGATTTTGATTAGCCTTATTCTATGAGAAACTGTTTCCTACAGGGATGGTGATTGGCTGCTTGGTATTAACAAGTTTCCCGACAGAAGCGCATTATGGCTAATCTAATGAAACAGAAAATGTCAGATGTATTTCTTTTCTTTCACTCATACTAGATTGTTACCCTTTTTTTGTGGCGCAAAGCAGCTCTACAAAACGTAGATTCAAGATCCCTGGAAATGTATGCTATGAGGAATATGAGTAAGAATCCGTGAGAGGAACCAGACTCAAAAGGAAACTCATCCTCATATAAATGACACCAGATTATGCAATTATAAATGATAAATGAATATAATTGTAATATAACTGTGTACTATATGGTGATAAGGTGCAATCATGATTATAGTTTAGATAATAGTTAGTATAGAGTCTTTCTAAGTATATAATTTTGAAGTCTAATATTTTTCTATAATCAATTGATTTAGAAAGTATCTAACCTGCACTGTGTGGACAAATGTTTGTGGACACCTGAGCATAAGATTCATATGTGCCTTTTAAATATCATATTGTACACATTTGCTGTTATAATAACCATTACTCTTCTGGAAAGATGTTTTAGTAGATTCAGCCACCATGAGGATAGTAAGTCAGGTACTGACATAAGTGGAGGAGGCATAGGTTCAGTCAGCATTTCAAGTCATACCAAAGGTTTTTCTATGGTTGAGGTCAGAGCTCTATAGCAGGCCACACAAAATCTGGGGAACCATCTTGTTACGCATGTACAATATAAATAAGGATTTATCCAAAGAAATCACACTTAATACCAGAGGTGTGAATGCCCCACTTGACTTAATTGGTTTTAAGTGTAACTTTTACATTTAGTTTCTGTAGTAAATGTTTTTCCAGATGAATAAACTGTCATTAATTTTTTTTTTCCTCTGGGTGCTCTAATCTAATGCGGTCTCAGCAGTGTACCCAATGTTTTGAGTAGTTTAGGGGTTTTCCTAGCCCCTCATTTTGACCATTTCCTGTAGTAATCATCCACCATCAAGGAAACAGAAAATATCCTGGCTGTGATCTGTTATCTTCTGGAGCAAATTAAGGGTAGAGGGGGGGTGTTTGTGTTTGGTGAAGGAGAATGTTTAATGATGATACATGCAGTGCAGCACAAATTAAATATGCAGATACTGATGATCACATGTCTGTTTAAAAATTTTTATTGGCATCTTTGCAGTGCCAATTCTTGCTTTGTGTTTGCAATTTTGACAATATGACTTCTGTTATACTTATTTATTGCGATTTGTTTAACAAAAGAGCAAGGGTGGTTATTTCCAACTAAGAGTAATGCTGATGAGGATCAGTGGTTTGGTTTTGAGGTGAATGATCATGAATTTAATTGCTTTTTCCCCTGGTTTCCTCATTGAATAATACCGGAAAATAAGGGTTTCTCCCAGTGTTGCGTGAAATCTTTGTCAAAAACCTCCAGACTGCTACCCATACTACTGCATTCTGAGTTAGAATTGTTACCACACAGACATAACTCCCCCTCCTCCAAACTAAACATGGTCGACCTATATGGGCACTTGAGGCAGGCAGGAAGTGCAGAGGTGGGATTCCGTAGAGACTAATCTGCTGCATTGAAGAGGTTTGTGGGCCACCACTGGGAGGACCAGGAAACTGATGCTATCTGTGCCAGCTGTGGTATGCCGACTACCCTAGTAAACTCTCCAATCTTTAGCCAAATCACTGGAGGGATCTGTTTCAGGAGGCCCTTGTTTTCAGCAGCTGCTTCGAGGCTCCACTGTCTTCACTCATGCACAATTTAGCATTCATACCCCGCTTCTTCTCTTCCTGCATCTCCACAGGAAAAGTCAAGCCCCCCTCTGGAGATATGTGATACCATCCACATATATTCCAGATGTATTTTTCGTTGGCTTTGAGAGCGCGAATTAAACAGGGTCAGAAGGAAAAGACTGCGGTGTTGTTGTGTGATGACCTTGTAGAGATGGAGTAGAGTATCACAGCAAACTCCAGAAACTATCCACAGAACAAATAAAATTTTGTGTTGGGGGTAGCATAATCCAAAAGGTTAAAAGGGGAAAACATCGAGATTTCTGTGTTTTGATTGCTTTTAGCATTTTTGAGTTGCAAGCGAAAAGGAGAAAATGCCAGAGGCAGTCTGGACCTTGTCTGAGCTGTAGCTCTGTGTACAGGTTTTTTCCCCCTTAAGCTATCCCACAGAGAGTGTGAATACAAGGTTACATGACTTTCCTTTACTATCTTCTATAAAGGCACCACAGAAAAAATATCTATAACTTCTACTGAGAACTACAAATACCCACTGGCTCAAGCTTTTGGATTTTTGTAGACAAAAAGCTTTGAGCAGCATAAGAATGAAATATTCTTAAAATATTGATGTGATTAGAAGCCCGTCGATGAGCTGTGTTGAATATTTAGATTTTCATCCTTAGGCCTGACATATTCTATGCCATTCTGTTTAAAATGAATACAGACACTCATCAATAATGATCCCTATATTGAATTGACCATAATCCCAAGGCACACTTTGAGTAATTATTCATTAAGCATAATATTTAAATCATGCAAATGAAGGGTTTTCTTTCCTTCTGCGCATCGTGAAAACTGTCAGAATTACTTGTGAAAAAGTTTAACCTACAAGAGTTATTCCCTCGCTTTGAACTACATCAAAGCTCATATAACAGACAAAGCCTGAACTCTGAATTTTTATTTTCGTGAGATTACATGACACCTTCCTGTCTCTTCCTATTGGAATGATCCTAAACTTTGCCACAAATACACTCCTTTCTGAATTCCTCAAATAACTGCTCCTTAACTACTTCAGAACCTGCAAAAAGGTTTTTCATAGCATTTTTTCTAAAAGTGCCAGGATTTCATGATTTCCACTTTTGAGTAATCCATCCTCAGTTTGGCCAAAGAGTTGTTTGTCCCTGAGGAAAGCACAGCTTTTGCTGTGTAATTTCCTTTGAGCCATGTGACTGGTCCATTTCATCCTCCTTCCTTCCCCCTTAGTAATGGGACATAGCTTTATGGCTTTGGGTTTGTATTCTCATGCAAGTGTCCCTTTGTTGTGCCTGAGTGCAAAGAAAAGTTTGTTGAAGAAAGGGTGTTCAAGGAGACACCCCCACCTCCTAACTGAACGCAGCTAGGCACTGAATGAACATTTGCAAATCAATTCCCAGAAACCTGGAGAAAAAAAACAGAAGGAGGGAGACTGTAAAACACCAAAGTTCGGTTCAGGGGGATGGATGCCGACTGAAAAGAATTGCAGATGAAGCTGAAAAAAAATGTAGCGTTCTCTGATGTCTTAGTGTTATGTTTCTCTGTTCCTGTTAACAGCCTGGCTTCTCAGATCCACATACAGTAGGAGATTTTTTTTCAGTGCAGAAGCTATGGTGCTCCTGCTGTGATCACGCTTTCATCCCTGTCATGGATCAGCGCTTTCAGAATTCATTTAAAAGTACGGTTATGACATATCGTTTCTAGGCATTTAGGATTAAGGAAGCTACATTTGTGTGAAGATTTAGAATGTGATAGTAAAAAAAATACTAATCCAGCATGATTCACTGATACCTTATATCTTAATACTCACTAAGGTCATTAGTCTTAAGTCTCTTCTGTATGTGTGTTTTCCTCAAGGCTTCAAAAGAAAGGACAATTATTGGATTGACCTCTGACCTATTCCTCAATGGTTACCATGAGAATAGCACCTCCACACCGAATATTCGGAATATTTGCATATCATTAGGCTTCTTCCTTCATTGTTGTCGTTCCTTTTTTTACATTGTGTACAAAATTACTATTGTAGTATTAAGACATAAAAAAAAACAAGTGTCAAGTGTAGAGTGTTCTTATGTCTTGCACGAGTATAAGTCCTGGTGATTTGTTGCATATTTTGTTCTGTGGAGATCTTATTTGACACACACCCCCACCCTCACCCCGTCCTCGGTTGAGGAGATAAATCTGCTTAGTGCTAAAAGCCCATTCGGAGAGATCAGAGGAGTTGGCAGAACCTCGCCTTCACTCTCAGAGCTGGCATTCACATCCTGTCCTTGCTCAAGACAACAAGGTCAAACATTCACTCAAGCATAAGTGCTGTGTAAGTTTGAGGGCATGACGCTTGTGCTCAGCAATGCTCGTGCATGCTCAGTCACTCGCACTGGCTAAATATATCTCACCAATATGGCCTTATGATTTCAAATTAATTTTCTAAAGGAATAGTTACTAACAGTTACGATGAAACCGAGTGTCAGGATTTAGCGGTGTTATGGAACTTAATTTGAATAAAATGCAAAAATAGTGATTTTGCTGTACTGAATTTCCATGAATTTTGAATGCAGGGGTGGAGAAATCATAAATTTCTTATTAGCCCATCAGGCAAGTATACACACCAATATGTTACCCAGTCCCATGTTTTGGTTGCTCAGAATATGATTATGAATGAATTTAATGTATTGATTTAAAATATTAAGTTAAGTGCATTAATACAAATAAATGGAAATTAAAATGTTAATTAAGCCTATTTAACTATGATTGTAACATTTTCGGGAGTAATATTGTGGCTATTAGATGTTGTGTTTTGTTCTAGCATTACACATTATAGACAATATTTGCAAATGGGTTAATGGTCTATAGTATGTAGAAAGGTTATGGAAGCTTAAGGTTGCACTTTATTTTACTTATACAGCTCATTTTAAAGGATGAGTGAGAAGCAAAGTGAGTAGCATCCACTATAGTTAGACCGTCAGAGTTCATCTCACCACTGTGTAGTGCTTTAACATGGTTTCTTCTTTTTTCTGACTGTTTAACCTACTTACAACTGGTTATATAGTTCTTAATATAAGAGCTGATGTAACTTAAGACATCTTACTGTATATGGTATCAAGGACAGTGGAAACTTGGATTTTAGATTTCTAAAACATGTGAGGAGGAATTTAATGTGTGTATGGCCACTTTTCTGTGTGGATAGCTCAGAGATTCAATGGCATAAAAGCACTTCATAAAGTCTTGATTTCTCAAGTGTGTATTACTCTGACAATGCGTAAAACCACCGGGTGAAAAAAGACTCTACATCCTCAAAACACGATTTTCTGTTGACACATTTTGTGGTGCTCTGTGATTTCTGCATACAATGGTTAAAAAAAAAAGGTTTCTTGTGAATCTGCTTTCTGTAACTAGACATTTTCCTACTCAGAGTCAGCTAGACTCTAAACTCCAGCTCCTGTCCTGTTTAGCTCATTTTACTCTCACAAGTACTTTCCCTTCAAAGTCCCTTATGCTACATCTCCTCTGTGGCAGGTCCACACGTTTGGCCTGTAATATTTATAAAGCTGCTCTCCGACTCCAAGCCTGCTGAGCCTCTCCTCTACCCCCTGCCAACCACAGTCTGTTCTATGCTCTATATGTGTCTGCTAAAAGCTATTAGCCAAGCCCTGGTGGTCTTCTCTCACTTCACCCAGCAGGCCAGAAGGCTTTTTGTTTTCAGAGGCAGAAAGGGTAAAAGAGGCTTGGGGATTCAGTAGTGAGCAACTCAGTGTTTAGGCTTCTGCTCTCTAATGTACTCACTCTCTTAAGGTCATTGTGTCATTTAAAAAAACAGACAGGAAAGGTTTTTTTTTCCTAGCTTACATTTATTACTAGCTCAAGGGCTATTTTACTCAAAACATTACTGGCAAGAAATGGAAGTAAAAAATATGGTGAAGTGTTTTGAATTTGTCTTCAAGTGCCCCGAGTAGAAAACTAAAGAGGTCCAAAAAAGGCTGTCTTTCAACTCCAGGTAATTGGTTTGAGTGGGACACCAGCAAATTCTACCTTATCTTCTCCATCTCCGAAAAAGCATTTGCCCTTTGTTCATAATCCTATCGAGCCCTGGAGGATTTAGTGGAAGGGAAAGGTATTTGCCCAGTGGAACTGAAACAAGCCTTATCAGAAATATCTTACACCTGTGTATGTCAGGAGCTGGGCAGGCAGCTTCTCATTGCTTTTCTTTTCTTTACACCAGAAATCTGGGCTGCTGTCTATACAAAGCTTAAAAGGTATTATTAACTACGGTATAATTATCATCATCAGAAAGAATTCAGCAATTACTTTGGCAGCCGCTAAGTGCAATAGCTTTTGAATTTACTGCAACGCCATTTGCCAATGGTTAAAATTCACCTGGTCTGTTTTAAGTTGCAGATGAAATTGCAAACAGCACATTTATTCAAATGAGCAAACAAAAAGAAATCCATTTAAAGTCCTTTTGAAAATCTGAAGAATTGAGCAGTAAACAGTACCTAACTTTTTCTCTCTTTTTAAAAACTCTTACCAAAGAAAAAATAAAACAACACTGGAATTCAGAATGAATACAAATGTGATATTAAACACAGGACAAAATTACTCCCCTGATCTTATTCCACTTTCCTCCCATGGCAATACTTTTCTGTGGTAACTGTTGAATGTGGAGCATGTCATTTTGTGCCACCCAATTTAAACGCTATACATCAGAGCCATAATATATAATACATCTTCATTTTACTCAGCCAAGTCCTGCCAGAAATGGCATTTTCTCAAATACATGCCCATCGCAGCTTGCATAGTAGAGGCGGTATGCAAGTGCAGACTTGAGTTTTTTTCCTTGATATGTCCTGTTAATTTTTAATTATGTAAATTATTTTCTGACTGCCCTTTACAAATGATTTAATCCTCCCACTTTAATTAATCAAATGTGATCATTCTTGATTCAGCATGATAAATCTGATTGTTCTAATCATCCAGTGTTATTTATGAATCTCTTTTTAACTTAGGATCTCGGCCGAGGTTGGAGGACGTGCCGCCGCGGATCGTGGAGCATCCTTCAGACCTGATTGTATCGAAGGGAGAGCCGGCAACGCTGAACTGTAAGGCTGAAGGCCGACCGTCCCCCATGGTGGAGTGGTATAAAGATGGAGAAAGGGTGGAGACAGACCGAGAGGACCCTCGCTCACACCGCATGCTGCTCCCTACAGGGTCACTTTTCTTCCTTCGAATTGTGCATGGACGACGGAGCAAGCCAGACGAAGGCGTCTATGTGTGTGTAGCCAGGAACTACTTGGGAGAAGCAGTCAGTCGCAATGCATCTTTGGAAGTTGCAAGTAAGCTGGCATGCTTGATTCTTTCTCGTTTTCTTCCTTTCGTGTTTGTTCCTTTCGGCGCTTACCTTCTGCCTCTTTTTCTTTTTTCCTTCTGGTATTCTTATTTATTTTCGACTTCTTTGCCTTTCTGTTAATGTCTACATTTTAAGCTAATCATTAACCTTTTTGGTTTATTGAATCCTAGTGTAACCTAGAATAACCGCCAGTCTTTGACAATGTAATCTGGTGCAGTACAATGATTTAATCATCTCTGCATGATGCTGCGATATTCACTGACATTCACTCAGGTTATATTAAATTATATTATAGCAAATTTGAAGACCTGCCAACCTTACACATTTTCTAAAGGACATTTTGCAAATTATCATAATCGCTCAAACGAGCAGTCTTTATCTTCCCAAATAAAACAGGAAGTGAGTCAATGGTTATATGACTCTGTTGTAATTTCCGTAGGCATTTTGAACTCTCAGCTTTTAACTAAGACTCTACTGAAGCCCTGGCTAAGTTAGACTTATGCCAGGCTCACACTGTGCGATTTTTATAGTCAAAATGTACGACCATGATCTCCATGTCACACTCTAGGATATCAGTTGTCATAATGTCAGACTGTACGACTGTCAAAAACTGACACACAAGTAAAAGACTCAACCGATGTTTTATCTCATCAATTCATGACGCGTTCCTACCCGCATTCCCTCGCTAATGGTAGCTAGAAGCAAACCAGCACAATCCGTAGCGTTAATTATTGTTCATGACATGCCTTGAAAATAAAAAACGTCATACAAACATTCTTTTTTTCTTCGTAATATAATAAGTTTCTCTTGTTGCTGTACTGTCCAACAGCCTCTTTTCAACATTTTCCCTGAGGTGGTTTGAAGTCGTCGCGCTAATTTCGTCATCAGGTTTGTACAGTGAAAAAAATTCTAAATCGCACAGTGTGAGACTGGTATTAGCCTACATTACCGTATAATTCATTAAACTGTGTGTAACTATCAGTTAACTATACGCCATTTCATACACAGGCCACAAAAAATGTTTTACTCTAGATTTTTCTTAATTTTTGGTTGAAAAAGAAAAAGGTTTTAAGAAAATGTAATCATGCACAAATGTAAGCTGTTCTTTTATTCCAAATGTATATATATTTTTTTATGTCAGAGAAAGTCAATATCACACACACCGAAGATCTTATTTGTACAATCAGAATAGTTACAATGCAATAGAATATTTGAAAGAGCCATACAATAACAAAGCAAGAATGTGAGATTTGTGATGCTGGCTGCTTCCAGGTAACAGATGTTCGATTAAACCATGTCATAGTTCTCATGGAACATCTCCAGGCATTAACAGAAGGACTTTTAGAATCCAGTGTGATATAATCAAGTACAGATGGCACGATTCGATTACCGTCATTCGATTATCGGGGTAGCCAGATGAAGTGTTTATAATATTGTGTCATATCCTTTTATTTTTAAAGAAGGCAAAGTGTTTTGTGAAAGAAAAAAGAGAATTGAGTTGGAATGAGTTTTACTTTAAACAGACTGGCAGTGTTCTGTTTGTACAACTCTTTGTCTTTGTTTACTTACTGTCTTTCGAGACATGCTGTAGCTCTGAACCGGTGTTGGTTGCCCTCAAGACAGACTGTTTAAATGCTTTACCATCTGCTGAGTGTGGTAGATGAGGGGTAATATGCCTCGCTTACTCCCACTCTTGGGAAAAAGAGAGTGAGAGAGAGAGAGAGAGAGAGAGAGAGAGAGAGAGAGAGAGAGAGAGAGACACGGGTGGTCTGCCAAACTAAAAAAGTGTTTCTGGAAAGTTGAAAACTTAGAAAATTACAGTCTTCTCATTTTTTTATGTACTTGGCAGTTGGAAACAGTTCACCTTGATTCCAAGAAATCTATTTTTCGCTCTGTAGATTTATATGACCTTCATGGCTTCATGTGATATAAATGAAGAAAGAAAAACAGCGACTAGCTGCTTACTCAACTTCTAGGGTCTTATGGGCTTTAGTGAATACACAAATTGGTCCCTTATTTATATGTGAACTCTTTTAAATGCAATACAACTATAAGTCTGAGGCTTGCCTAATAATATTACAGCCAATACGAATCTATGTTTGCAGAGTTCAACAAAAAATCGCATTGCGCTTCCCAAGCTTATTTGCCGGTTCATTTTGAGTTCATAGCGATATTTGCAGAGTCGCATTATGAGTCCTGCTAATCAGATGGCGGAATCTGATAGAAATTACAGAAAGGGGTTTTTGTAATCAAGGGTGTGTTTTTCCAAAATAATAATAATATTTACTGTAAGTGTCTGATTTATGAAACTAGCATGCACGTCCAAACAGAATAATTGCATACGAATCTATCACTGTCCTTAATATACCATAATGTTTATAACAAAATATGTCGGAAAATATTGACAGAGAACAGTTTTATTTTCAGTTGGAATCTCAAATGTAGATTTTTTAAAAGTCTTGTCACAGCATATTTTAGGGTTGGCTCCTTTTAGCGCATATCAACAACATTGTGACATAAGCTGTCTTCAAAGCCTGTCTCTAAACTTTGTATATATCAAAGCAGTGCAGTCTAAGCAAGTGACTTCTGAGATATCATTTGCAGCAAAGTGTGAAATCAAATGTCTAAAAAGTGTGCCAAAAAACTCCTTATTTAAACTTTTAAATAAATAAAAGGTGCATTTTTTATTTAGGAAAAATATTTAAACAAACTCATATCACCCCGATGAGTGTATGCATTTCTACAAATCACAGAATAACACAATAAGCCACAGGAGTGTGTGCGTTACACTGATCTAGATTGATATAGTAACCCCTTTTATCTATGCTAAAATTACTCTAACATGCACCTATGTGGCTTATTGTTTTTATAAAATAGTGACAAAATAATAATTATAGTAATAATCCAGTGTTCCATAACTAATTTTTATACTCTTTGAACTACATTTTACCATGAGAAAATGATTCCACCACACATGCATTTACTGGTTTAAGCTCTTGCATATTAATATGGAATTAACGGATTGCGAAAGAGTGTGCATACAGTATATTGAGGACTTGTTTCGATCAAGGCTCAGACAGACAGATTTTGAAACTAAAACTATTCATTTCATTTTTCTAGATTTGATATGCATGTCTGCTTTTAGAACCCACCAATGTTTTGATGCTACTGTCAGTGATCCTCATGAGACTTTGGTCATCTCTCAGTTGAGAGGCAAGAATCCTACTTATTTTTAAGCGAGTTCTGTGCGTAATCTTGCTGTTTTAGAAGGAAATGAAACAGAAAGCTATACTGTGAGAATCTGCATAGTAATTAAGGAATACTATACACAATAAGCTGTTACATTTGTTATCTTAACATGCATTATGTGTAGTTAGACATGATCTGGACACGATCTTGCTTTTATACTGAAGAACAATGTCAGTTTAGTCATGATCGTCTATAGGCCAAGTCAGTTGCGCTGATCAAGTGAAATGCCCCATATGGCGGGTGCTTCGGGTTTATTGTTAGGTTGTCTCAGGTTAATGGCGGAGTGATTGAGTAAGGCCCATGGGCACACTCTGAATTGGTGGCAGCATTCTGTAGAGAGACTGTGGGAGGGGCGAGGGTTGAACCGTGGGGGCACCCACTGCCAGCACTGGCATGGCATCAGTTAGCCTCACTCCAACATGGCACACAGCCAAAAGGCAGGTGGTGAGCAGGAGCTGAGGGGCATAGGGCTCTTCAGCTGCTGCTCGGGCCTGCCACACTGCTGGTGTAGGGCACAGGAGGTGGAGCTCATGGGGGTAGACATAGAGAGGGGATGTAGTGGAGAAGGAGGTGGGAGCCAGTAAAAGTGAGGTTCACAGAAGATTGAAGAACTGGGAGAGACTGAGAGCAAGAGAGAGAAAGAGAGAGGGAGAGAGGAGCGGAGTGAGGACCTCAAATGCCAAACGGCTCCATCTGGCAGCAGCAGGCAGCATGTTGTACATTACGGGGGCACTGATGAGAGGCGTGCTGGAGAGCAGCGACAGGCAGCGGCTCAGTGTGTGTGTGGGAGTGGATGAATGCACACAGGAAGAGACTCAGTTGCTCTGCTAAGCCCTTACATGCCATTTTTGTAAGATGATATTTATGGCAGTGGGGGTATTTTCTTGTACACTGTGTTATAAGCTTAGACGACAAGCTGCAGTTTAAATGATATGGAGCGGCAAACAGTAGCTGCTTTGCAGTAAATGAGGGATGAAAGTGACTGTTCTTGCTGGTGCATTTCTGTTTATGATCATTTTTCAGTGTTTAATTTGGCTTGTGCTATTGATGTGATTGATGGGTTAACGGTTTTCACCTGTTGCAGGATAATTTTGGAATCCTATAACTGGTACAAGTTATAGTTATGGATTGCATTAGTGCTTATTTTTAATGTTAGTGTCCCCTCAGTGGACCTCAAAGCTCGAAGCTGAAAGATTAATGTGCGGTTATTGCATGATTCAATGCTCAATGTAACGTTTATTTAGAGCAAGTCAAGAATCACTGTCAAAGTCAATGTAGTGCACAGGTAGGCAACATTAATCAGACACTTTATAAGCCAAAAAACAAAAGCTTTAGCACTGGTCAAAATTAGCACAGTAATCAACTGGAGACACAGAACAGGTGAACACATAGGGGTCGTAAACAGGAATAGGATTGAAATGAAAAAACATGGCATAACATAAAAGCAACAGTGAACTCAAAACACAGTAGAGCACATTGAGGCTTTTTGTTTTTCTAAAATTTCCCTTCAAAAATGCAATTCATAGTTGACAACCATACAGACCAATAATATAATGCATGCATCACCTCAACTCTTCATGACCCTGACTCTGTGCTCTGAAGCTGGGTTTTGCCTAGGGGCATTTGGTGGATCATAGTCATGTGACCTTCCGAATGCAGGTTATGTGGAGGTCAATGCTGATTTCCATGGGAACAGGTGAGGGTAAAGTGGCAGCTGTCACAAGAAATGCTGGGAATGAGCATGTGAAAGGAGAACCCGGGAATCTTTGTTTTGATTGGTTGAGAGTGGGAATTTCGTACACATTGTGGAATTTCACTGGCACTGACCACCAACCTGGCTAAATGTTTCCCTAAGCAATAATTTTAAATATTTTAAGGAGTTGGGTTTTTTTTCTCATAAATTAGGTATAATCAAATTTTCCATCAATATAATACATAAAAATACTCATGCTAGCTAAGCCTGTGCTAGCATGAGTATAGAAACTGCCATGTATGACCTGACACGTTCAGCTCCAGTGTAGTACATGCTGTTTCGAGTACATTTATAGACTGAACTCAGCCTGTAAAATACAGTGCAAGGTTAGCTAGGGTTCAAGAACATTGTTGTGTTTTCACAGCTGATTTAGAATGTAAGACAGAGCTATTCAACTAAAAAGTGTGAAGGTCTAGTTACATAACGTTTCTTGTTCTACAAGAGCCCAAATAAGATGATAAAATGGTGAGATCAGTTGATAGACAATATATGGATGGACTATATGGACAAAAGTTTGTGGACACCTAAACATAAGATCTGTATATGAACATCCCATTCCACATTTAATCTCCATTTGCTGTTAAAATAACCTCCATTCGTCTGGGAAGATATCCCTTAGTGTTCTTGTGGAGATTTGTGCTCATTCAGTGTAAATAAAGGGTGTTAGTAAAGTCGGGTACTGATGTAGGGTGAGGGGGTTGTGGTGTTGTCAGTGTAATTCATTCCAAAGGTGTTCAATATGGTTGTGATCAGTAGCAGGCTACTCAAATCGTTCACTCCAAACCATTTCATGAAGCTGGTTTTATGTAATGGGGCGTTGTCAGGCTGGAACAGGTTTGGATCTTCTAGTTCATGTCAATTTTTCATTCATTCATTGTAATTCTATCTCATCCAAAGACATTCTATATAATCATGTTCCTTCACGTTTGTGCTAACAGTTTGGGGAATAACCACATATGGTTGGTCTCCTAATACTTTTGTCCATATAGTCTATGTCACTAGTTTGCTAATAAACAAAGGGAAGGTTAATAAAATAAAACTGCAAACGAATTGCAGAAGCGACTACAGCATCTAGGTGTGGTGTGCAGTGTTTGAGCCAGTCTATCTTCGGTCTGGTGTTTTCATCCTGGCTCTTGGGGATTAGCAAGGGGTGACAACGTGGATAAGACTGTCTGCCTACAGGTCAGCTAGGCACATCTGAAGGCACAGAAAATGGTGAGCACCAGGGCATGCACTCTCCTCCAGGGTTGGCTGCACTCAACACTATTAAACCCAGAGAGTGTAACAAACAGAATTGTTTTGAAAAAGTCTGGTGTTAGAAACTCAGCGATAAAGCATTACTGGCAGATGGAATATTGCAAAGCATTTTAAGTTCTAAGAGCTAAGTGTGTTTGTCCTAATGCTTTGTCACACCCAGATTTTATATAGCAATAAAAATGTTGATTACTTTAAGACTGGAAGTTCGTTTGCACTAAGACACATCAAAACATTTATGCACACTAACATAAAATTAATATAAATATAAGAAACATGTTGCGTGGCTGAATTGCGCTCACACTGACCCCATATTTGGACACTGCCTTTTTTTTTGTATGGTGTGGACCGTGGCGGTTTTGCACACTCCCTGACCCTCTGTGTGTGTCCAAGCAACAGTAATGAGATCACTTAGTCTGGTGGGCTGTAGGGGTCAGGAGACTGCTGACAGGGTGGTGTCATGCGAACAGAGGAAGTTTCATCCCTTGTATAGCCTGCGTACTCAATTAAAGCGGGGACTAGAGTGCCCACCCGACACTGCTGACTGCTAAATAGAGGGGCAGAGGGGGAGGCAAAAGGAGCAGGGTTCAGAGCGAGGGAGGCAGCTACACTGAGACTTTAACAGGTGGTGTGAGGCGGAGCATTAACAGTCCCCCCGTTCGATACGAGTGCATCTGTCGGGTCGAGGGTATGGGCAGAGCATGGTGGACATGGAGAACAATATAACGTCGTTCTTTTGTCACGGCTTAAGTGTATTTACACGCACGTACACACACACACACACACACATAGTGACAAAGCATTAGGTCTATATCATATTCTGTACAGGTTCAGCTGCTGACTAACTCTTATTCTTATTCCATAGAATTCTTATTCTATAGATTTGTGTTTCATTCAAGATATTTATTTTCACCAAAGAAACGCTGCAGCTTTTAGTTTGGCACACACTTACAGATAGCAAACTTGATTCAACTTCGTCTCACTAATTGGTTTCTCAATTCTTCGGCTGTTCAGCTTTAGAATAGATAGAAGAAGTCAGCAAACAGGAAAATTGCAATAATTAAAGCAAACATTTTCTCATGTTAGAGAAACGGCTGAGATTGAAGCGTCGCATTCTTAAAGTGGTCTCACGCTGTGCAGTTTATCACTGCTAAAAAAGTGTAGTTTGTGCCCTGACAGATTCTTGCAGTAGTCACAGGTTTTTTTTTTTTTACACTCTTCCTTTGTTCATTATCATTCCCACAGGTACAAAAGTACAGTTTCATTGATTCTGAATATTGTGCAGACCAGGTTAATAAGAGTGGAAATATTCTTTCAATCTATTCTGCAAATAGACAGTCGGTTATAAAGCCTTTAAAGATGATTGCGTTTCATCAATTCGGGATTGAGTTCAAATATTAGCCTATGCTAAATAAGCCTATTTAATTTCAACAGCTTGAAGATCGTTGCAGAGAGAGGGTTGCAGAACTCTGGGCTGGAGTTGCTGAGAAACAGCAGAGAAATCACAATCAGTTTACTAGCCTTTGCTTTGTTATAGTACTTAGCGATCAGACCTTTTAGATGGTTTAGTTCATCTTGTTCACACTTCATGAGGCTGCACAGAGAGTAGCCCTGAAATTGGATGATTGATTGCTTTTCTCTTGCTGGCAATGCCAACAGCCATGAGAGGGAGGGGAAAGCAGGCAAAAAGCCAAGTTCTAGCTTTGAGTTTAATGGATACACTTCACAAACCTGTATAACCCAGCAGCAGTTCAATTAGAGACATCTGTGGTCACATAGATTTTACATATGACTATGTGTGACAAGTGATCACATGTGCAAAAGATGCAAAGGTACATATATTATGAAGCTTAGATTTGTACATGTGAAACACACCTATAACATCATATTAGTAAGATGTGATTCTTGAGTGAAAATACGTCAATCATATAAATTTAAAAAAAGCAACATGAAAATAAATATATTGTGTGGGAAAAACTAATGATGTGAAAATCATAAAGACTTAAAAGTGAAATTGTGAAGAGAAAAAAACACAGAAATAAATAAAGCGTAAAAATTTTTTACAAGCATATAAATTAACCATTTAAGATCTGTGTGAAAATAAGTCATATGTCATATGTAAATGTGTGAAAGCAAGTAAAAAAACACATGAGAAAAAACAGGCGAAACAATATAAAAAATTATTGCCACACATGCCATGCATACTATATGGACAGAAGTATTGGGACATGTGACTTTTCGACTTCCTGAAACTGTTGGAGTTGGAGGCACACAACTGTATTAAATGTCTTTGGATGCAGGAACATTATATTTTCGCTAAATTTAAATGGGGAGACTCAAACCTGTTCCAGCAGGACAATGCCCCTGTGCACTAAGCCTGCTCCACGAGAATATGTTTTATGTGGGCTGGAGCAAAG
This sequence comes from Silurus meridionalis, assembly GCF_014805685.1. Taxonomy (NCBI): domain Eukaryota; kingdom Metazoa; phylum Chordata; class Actinopteri; order Siluriformes; family Siluridae; genus Silurus; species Silurus meridionalis. The sequence continues at coordinate 16,324,380 of NC_060894.1, forward strand.
ATCTTGATTGGCCTTCTATAGAGCTCTGACCTCAACCCTATTGAACAGTTTTTGGATTAATTGGAACACTGACTGCACCTAATGCCGCCTCACCCTACATTAATACCTGACTTTACTAATACCTTTGTGGCTGAGTGAGCACAGGTCTCCACACAGGCCCATCAGAATCTAGTGGAATGCCTTCCCAGAGGAGTGGAGGTTGTTATAGCCACCAATAGAGACTAAATGTTGAATGGGATGTTAAAATTGCTCTCATGAATCTTATGGTCAGGTGTCTACAAACATTTGTCCATATAGTGTACGTATTCTGCATATTTTTTTTTTTACAGATATTTTAGATTGTAAATAATGCATTTTCCTCTGTCTAGAGTACCTGAACTACACAACAAGCATTTCAGTACATAATTGTAATTAGAACTTTGAGTTAATGAAAAAGAAACAGTATCTACAGGCTTGGAAGAATCCCAGTTTCCTTTTTTCACCTTCATGTAATAAAATCTAATTCTTAATGAATATGACATGTTACAGTAAATTGCTTGAATTTCTACCTTTACCCTAAACTAACAATACATTTCTAAAAGTTACTCACATTCTTTCCCCAAATATTATACTCAAGCCGAGTACTTGAGTGTCTGTCGGCTTTTTTTTCCCCCGCACCGTAGGCTTTAGTCGAAGGGCATCAGCTGGTTGTCGGCTGATTCTGCATGTCGAATCATCGGCGAAGCTTGTCAGAGAGAAAGAGAATTCGATTGGCTAATTAGCTTAGAGAATGAGCACACGAAATAAAACGGAACACACTTGTTGTCATTCTTGCTCTTGTCATTGCAACGTAGCAGACATGATCGAAAAAATCTACACAAATACGTTAGTAATGATCGTGGCAGATGGAAACCCTGCTTGCTTTACATATTTTCAATTCTTGCTCTTCCATGTTTGGATGCCGAATACAGATTACTGCCACCTGCTAGTATGGGAGAGTTATGTTTTCTCACAAGCACAGAACGTACACACACACGGTTTTGTGTCAGATGTGCCTGCCTAATAATCAGCCTAATTTGCAGCACAATCGGCCAATGCCGTTAAATTTAAAAAAATCGGCCCGATTAATCAGTTGACCTCTAATGGCAATATTTAGATTTTTCTTGACTGTAGAGTTAATGGCAGAATAATGGTAGGACAGCTTTTAATGGCATCCCTAGCAGACAAATCATTGAAGCAGTCAAGAAGCAGAGATGACAATACTGCCCTATTAGACAGCTACACTCCATCATATGTCCTGAAATGAGGGGGCAGGATAATCAAGTATCATTTCCTGAAGAGCTTCTCTTTTCTGTCAGTGTACATTAGTGGTGTATGTGTCAGGCCTCTGGTGTCATTAAGCTGTTTGAAGTAGATGCATAAAAACCTGAAGGATCGAATAGTTTAGCAACAAGATTGCTTTAATGTCAGGACAGATTCAGAGAGCCGGTCTTTATGCTCAGAATTATTATTTGCATCATTCCAGGGTCTGTCACTGTTACTGGGTCTGACTTCTGTGTTTTCTCATGATGGCTGAGTGGCATATGTTTGTAGAAGGTTTTGAGAAACAGTTTGTGTTTGTCATCTGGTATGTTTTTGGGGCATTGTCCCAAAACATCTTTACAGAGATAAATATGATGTCAAACTTTAATTTACATGTTAGTGCCTATAAGTCAATCCCTTAGGTAACCAGTGGTGACAATGGCAAAAAACATTCTTTCTCATAATCTATATTATGAGAAAGAAACCTTGAGAGGAACCAGACTCAAAAGAGAACCCGTCCTCATCTGGGTGGCCCGGATTGTCTGTTCAGCATAGTTTTATCATTGTTGTGGTGTGCTGTTCATGGCAATATGTATTGATGGGCACTTAAATGTAGAGCCTTTTGTATTCATAAATACACATACATATATGTGTTATTAGTCCCAGTGAAGGAGACATGACCTTCCATTCAGATTTTAACTACACTTTCTACACAATATTGAATTCCTGCTTTTTTTTCCACAATTCATTGTAAGTGTATGGTGAGAAAGATCTAATATTTCATGTTGTCATTTTAATATATACTGTACATTATATCAACTCATTACACACCCCTAGTCCACCTCACTGCCAATGTACAGATGGACACATCAATATTCACGGTCAGTAAAAGATCAGTTAATTCCGCTTGTTTTGCTCCACCCAGATGGCCCCATGGCAGTAAACAGGGTTAAATTGGGACATCTGAGGGTGAAGGGGGGACAAGTGGGGTGCCCCATCCTGTTCACATATCATCAACATTTATCGTCATCCCATCACTAGATTGAAATAATCCTTTGCTCCTGGACGTTGTCGCCGTTACGCCCACCACTCGTGCCACACATGTTGGATTAGACCACTTCTATAATGGACTTATTGTTGTCAATATCTGCAAACAAAAAGAGACACGTTTGGGGGTTTTAGGGGCTTCAGTTTCCTGGTCATAAAAAGAACAGCTTCCTTTCTTCCCTCCTCTTTTTGTGCATTTTGCATCCCTTCGTTATTGCCACATTTGTTCTTTGTTCAGCTGTTAATAGCGTAGCCTTCTGTGCAGTATTATTGTGATAATCAGTACAGTTGAGTGTGTGTATCTTTATTTGCTTTCAACAGTTGACCGTCTGTAGAGCAAACCCCATCTTCCTGAACCAGCCCACTTTGAAGTGGTATTGGGATTTTGAGATCTTTGAATACAACTAGGGAACTACAGCAAGGAAAGTTTACTCACAGACTTTCTAATCGAGATGTCTACCTCCTCTTCAAAGACATGAAAATGTGAAGCTTGTCAGTGTCGATTAGAGGAAATATTTTTGCTCAGATTATTTATGCAGAAGCATAAAACTTTTTGGCCCTCAAGTAAAGCTAAAGTGAGTAACTATTGTGAGAGAGCTTGAATTTTTAATGATCTGCTGCAACCTGTGAGATAAAGGTTTGTTGTATGTAACAAACATTTTACCTTTGGGGTCAGTATTCAAATTTTATCACAAGGTAACTGTTGGTTGTATTACCACTGTAAACCAGAGCTGAGCTGACACAGGATGCCAGAGGAATTTTGGGAGGTTAATTTAGCGATGCAGGAGTTTTGAATGATGACGATGCTCTCATCCTATTTCTTTTCCCCAGAATATGTCAGGTGTTAGATTTTGTTTTAGCCTGTATCAACTTTACCCTTGTTTTTGGCTGACAGAAGTGAAACCTGATGTGGTCATCTTCTTTTCTAACTCATCAACCTGAGGGTTCACCATGTACCATGTTGTAATAGTGATTATATTTCAGTTATAATATCAACTGAAACCAGTTTGGCTACTCTCCTCTGACCTCTCTTATCATTAAGACATTTGCAAAATGGCAGAATTTGATGTTTTTTATCCCAGTCTCACTTATAACCATGCACTTGCCAATGTTTTAGTCAGCTGGAAACCTGATTGGTCTAAACAGTGGCAGCTAATGTAACATATTAACACATGACCAGCTAGTTATCTAGACATTGCAATAATACATTTGTGTATTTTTGTTGTAAAATGTATTAATGGTGTTATTGGGAAATATACAGTTTATTGTATTTTGATTCCCTAAGTTTATTATCAATCTGGAAGAAATATTTTCTTTTTTTTGAGATGATCTTATCACCCATCAGTGGCAGAGTGTGTGGCACACTGTACTCGCATTAAGGAGAAGGTGTGAGGATTAACCTCTCTCCCCTGCACTCCACAGAATACTGAGCTTGAGACACAAGCAGATTACTGGCCTGGCACAGAGAATCAAGGTGTGTGTGTTTGTGTGTGTGTGTGTGTGTGTGTGTGTGTGTGTGTGTGTGTGTGTGTGTGTGTGTGTTTCACCTCTCACTGAAGTGACTTAAATATAACTCCTACCTAATGAGGAGACAGACTGAGCAAAGCAATACTTGCTGACATGTACTAGTAAAAGTGCATATTCAGGAGTTTGCCAGGAAATATATCAAAATGTATTTTCATGCATAATCAAATTCACATCAAATGTTAGTGTTCTGGTACATGATTGCTAACACTAGCAAAAAAAAAAAGGCAAAATTACACTTTCTGGTCTTCAAAGTATATATGTATACATGTATGTATGTATAACCAACCAAGACCTTACTAGCATCTACAAAAGACAGATGAATAGTTCTGTCTAGAAATTTATCAGTCAAAATTGTTTTAGAGCTACATTTTATTCTTAGATCAATACTATGCTACTTACAAACTGTTCACAAACCAGTAAAATGTCAGAATCACATAAGCATGATATCAGCATAAAAGCATTTTAAACAGCGAAGTACGTTGATACAAATTCTGTACTGATTTATTAAATAAACACTACAAAATATTTATTAATTCATTGTCAGTACTCATTGTATCCAATCTATTTTGTCATGGTCGTACTTTGCCGGGACAGTGAGTAAACACCCTGAAAGGGATGCCAGTCCATCACAGGGCACCATGCACATACAAACCAGAGAACATTAAGGAACGTCGCTCTGGATAAGGGCGTCTGCTAAATGCCACAAATGTAAATGTAAATGTAAGGAAATTAAACTTTGAATCAAATCCGAGATCCCAGAGCTGTTTTATTTTGTCTTTGAAAACAATTGACCAGAAATACATAATGTACAATATGTACTCGTTTCATATGAAAGAAAAGGCAACTTAATTTTCATTCTCAAATTTGTATGTTTATGACTGTAAAATAAAATTAAATAAAAGCAGACTTTAAAAATGATGAAATCTCTTTTTCTTTTTAACTGTATTCTCATGTTTAAATGAGAGTGTGCTATGCCTCAGGCAGTGGCTCAGTGATTTTCAGTGTTTGGGTTACAGGTCACACTCAGCCCTTTGGCACTTTGCCTGCTGTAGGACCCTGCTGCCAGTTGGACTCTCCTTTCTCAAATCCCATCCTCCCTTTTTTCCCCTCATCCAGATCTGTGGATTTCTCCCCCACTTGTCTCCTCTCCTGCTTAATGAGAGCCACCTCCAGTGCAGCACATGCGACCTTGCCATAAAGCACCTGCATTTATTACATCAATTTGTTGCTCTGACACGGCCAAGCGTGAGCGGTAGAGGCTGCGTAGCAGGGAGCACCGACGTGTTTAGATGCTCTTAAGAGCTTTTGAAACGACGCACCTTGACAGCCCGTCTCATCTATCTTTCCATTTTTCCATTAACTGCATCCATATCAGTTTGGTGCGGCTTCATGCTACCAGTGATGGTTTGGGCTTGTAAACGAGTGAAATATTACTTGTTATTACTGAACACATACAGGCTGCAGTCTCAGAAGTTTATAGCCGTCTGGCCATAAAATCATCATCTGTAACCGGAAAAACCACAAACCAATAACATCACACATACTGGAACAATTTCTGACTGAACTGCCTTTTTTATGTAACATGTATGTGTGTATATATATATAGCTTCATTAGGTCAGGTCAAAACATGTTTCCTTTACAGTGGAAATGATCTTTCATGTTTAGTCACCACAACAATGTACACAGATGCTTCTCATCAATCAGCTGTACAAAGGGGAGAAGCTGTGTAGAAGCTGCATGAAAACACAGAAGAAGAACAGTGTTGAGGCAGTGAAAGAGAAAGAGAGAGAAAGTGAGTGAGGAACAGGGAGAGCAAATAAGCACTATTTCTAGCTGTGGTCTTCTAACAGGATTCAGGTGATAGCTAAGTGACTTAGACAGCTTCCAAATGAGCACCTTGAAGAAGACAAACACTCACGCGCTAATAGTGTGACAAACAAACACAAAACATTTGCAAATGCATATGCAGTGGCTCTGTGTTTCCCCATCCCCGAGGCAATAAGAAGCGTGGGTGTCCTGCACCAGCCTCATCATACCCTGAGAGGCCTCTTTGATCCTATCGGGGATTGAAATGATGAAACGTCAAGGGGAGAGCACACCGCTGTCTCTCTCTCTCTCTCTCTCTCTCTCTCTCTCTCTCTCTCTCTCTCTCTCTCTCTCTTTATGTTTGTGTGTGGGGTTCAGTTAGACTGGTAACTGGTGGGGGTAGTGTATAGAGAGGTGGGCAGATGTCCGGGCTGCACGTGCATTTTAGTATCAAGCAGACTCCCCTCAAGACCCCTTCCCCCAACTCTCTCTCTCTCTCTCTCTCTCTCTCTCTCTCTCTCTCTCTCTCTCTCCCTCTCACACACACACACACACACACACACACACACACTCACATATCTATATCTATCTATATCTATCTATCTCTATCTATCTATCTATCTATCTATCTATCTATCTATCTATCTATCTATCTATCTATCTATCTATCTATCTATATATCTATCTATCTATCTATCTATCTATCTATCTATATATATATATATATATATATATATATATATATATAAAAGCACATGCACATATCCTCCAGTCAGTAGCACAGACTGGCCCCAAGGGCTCCATGCTCTATGACAGCTGTGTTCAACACCAGGTTTTGCTCCTGTCATCACTAGCTATAACAGTGTCTCAACAAAGAATGAGGAGAAAGACTAATTCATCCCAGAAGACGAGAGGGAAGATTAGTGAACCTCCTCAGGGCCTCAAAACAACTAGAACTATACTGCTACTGAAATAAGCTTACTGCAAATCAACCAAATACCCATACCTGTGAATATAACAGAGCACACATCATTTTTTTTTATAACAGTATGCTTTCCAGGATTACTTTATATACAGATATGCATCGGGATTTCATCGTAATGTCCAAACAAACTGTCCCTACCGTCTTTATTTTAATATCTGATTTTTTTTTGCCAGACAAGAAAACGGAATAAGAGAACAATTTGCTTCTAATGAAAGTCTTATTATGAATGAACTTGTTTTGTGGACATTACACAGCATCAGTGGAAATGAATGAAAAGGTATAATGTGTCCTTCCTTCATCAAATATTTAACTGTTTCTATACTGTTGTGAATGCACATTGAGGAATTGTTGTTTAAGGAAAACAAAAACTTTATGGTGGTAACAGCCTTCCACTTTGCCTCAGGCTGCATCAAACCACTCTGTCGCTGGTTAGTTTTCCTATAACAAGTCCAGAATTATTGGAAAATTTATTTTACCACACATTACGGCCGATCATGAAGAACTATTTATTAACTATTTTTACTTACAATTAAAAACCAACCTATTGTGACCGAGCTAATAGATTTTTTCATGGTTTTTATCATTTACTCTGTATTTCTTAAAATCATTTAAAAGTCAGTTAATTTCCTCTGTTTTTGCTGTTTCATTCGCTTCCTCTTCAAATTTGTCTGCGATTGTCACTTTGCCTGGCATTCCAGCGGCTAAAAGCCGTTTCGCAGCGTGTTTTCTCACATAAGTGATGGCGGGGGAGATGTGATGTCTAATCTCGCCTGGTTGTTTGGAGAGGGAGGATATTGAGATGTCCCTTTGATGTGGGGCAGACACAGCCTTATATAAGACACGGCTCCCCCAGAGCTGCAGTAATTGTGTCAGCACCACAAGAGAACAACTTTTCTTGACGTTAAGAGAAAGAAAGCAGGAGAAAAAAAAACAGTGACAGCTTGAAAGGAAACACTCCAAATCGTTGACTTTTTTATCTTTTATTTTCTAAAATACTTGTCGTAATAGTAGCTCTCTTGCTTGTCATTTGATTTTTTTTTTTGTTTTGTTTTGTTTTTTGTTTAAAAGTGTTTTGTTGTTATTGGACAAATTAGTTGCTTTTGTTTGTTTTTGGAAGGGTTATGCCCAGTTTGGGCTGAGGTTTGGTTGCCAGGACTATGGTTAGGAGTCATTAGAAATAGAAGCAAAGATCAGTTGGATAAGATAACAAATGAGAAATGACCTTAGATTAATGGTTTGATAAATATGGTAAATATGACCCCTGGGTATAAGGTGGGGTAGAGTGGGGGGTTGATATGCTTTAAGCAGGTGTCCAGATGCCACAGGACAAACACATCCTTTTTTGTGTAAGCGGAAGAGAAGGTTGAGTGACCAGCAGCCCAGGCCTTGAGCTGTCCATATGTCTACATGCTCATATGATTATTGGCTCAATTGATTAGCACACCATTAGATTCTTTCTTTTCATACATCTACCACCTGTTCACTTCCATCACTGAACAAAGGTGGCATTTTGCCTGTTCATAATTGCCAGAGTCGGTTGTTCGTACGACAGCCTTAGTGGAAGTGAACTGAAAATACAAAAATATAGTTTGTCACATTTAATGGGGAAATCGTTCGGATGATGGATCAGCGAAATGAGCAATGCAATTCGTTTTTATGATTGAACACAAAAGGGAAGCCATCATCAATGACCATGTCAGACAATTAACGCCAAATACTCAGGTCTGTGTGCACTCCAAATTAAATTCTCGCCACAAAGGAGCGAAGGAGATATTTATTACAATGCAGACCTGTGAATTACAGCTTGTACTCCTGATGGACCTTGACCAAGGCTCTATGGATGTATGACTAAAATTAAAAACATTCATATAGATGTAAAATGTATTATTATATTATCTGCTGTGCTGAACATGTCTGTAGGTTATATGCATGGATGTGTATGATAGTTGGCATACAAGCTTGTGATTGTAAAGGACAGATTGACGGATGACCTGCTAAAATGCCCGCAACAGGAGCTGAAACCTAAACCTCTCATCTGAGCACCAGAGACATTTATCATCATGAGTTCCAAAAAGGTCTGAGATTTGAAGAGATATTGTGGTCTACTTAATAAGACATTATTAAAGCATTATTATAAGAGTTAAAAGACTAAAAGAAACAAATTGTGTATAAACTTATACATTGGCAAATCCGAATTTGAGCTCACACGATAACGTCTGACACTGTTGAATGTTATCATAAAGCTATTATAGTAAGCTCATTATGGTTTTAGACAGAGGGCAGAGAACACACACCTCAGGTCTGGTCTTTGGCTGAGAGAGAGAGCATGCCTAAAGGGAGGGTCTCTGAAATGCAAAGCAGCCATAGATGCACATTGCTAAAGAAGTCTTCAAATGTGCCTGTCTGCACTTCTTTATATTGATTTCTTAGAAATCTTTTCTTCTGCCCCTGACTCACTCAGACAAATAGACTCATTACGTTACAGGCAGAGCCGGCTGGGTTAATGTGATGGGTCTCAACGATGAAGCTTCAGACATTTCTCGCACTGCCAAAGCTCCAACTTAAAAATGAGTGAAGGTTTGGGGATGAGGAATTGATTTTGCAAGAGGGGAAAGGTTGCGAGTCAAGGGATTTATTAGCAATGCCCATCAGAATGCAGCCACACCAGATGGAGGAGGGGTAATTGAAGTGGACCGCAGTGCTCACGGTTAGGATTACACTGCCTCTATTGTGGACAGCGAGCCAGAAAAGAGACAGACCGACAGACAGACAGACAGACAGACAGACAGACAGACAGGGATAGGGCAGCTCCCTCGAGGCTGGCACTCGAAGAGTGAGGGTCACAAGCTTAATCCTCCTCCTCCAGGGCTTTATGGGTAATTGGCAGAGCCTAATCAAGCTCCAGGGAGTGTGTGTGTGTGTGTTTGGGTCATAGCAGATGGGACTGACCCAGCCCAGACCCGGTTCAGAAAAGCCATTCTGTATCTGTTCCTCCAAAACAGTACTCAAGAAGAAAATCCATAAAGTGGCTTAGTTTGCAGTTTTAATCATTAACTAATGCAACTTGTCTTCTTACTGGCAAGTCTCCCTCGCGTGTTAAGTTTCACTGGGAATTAATATGAAGCTGAAGTAGGGGACAACATATCTAAACGTATATTTGAAACATTACCTGACTCTTAGAGCACTAATTATGGAGCTGTATCATTTTACAATGATGTCTGAAAGCATACTTTTGAATATCTAGCACACCCCTTTAAAAATTCCTTTTTGCATTAAATGAAACCTATGTTTAGTCCACAGTCCTCCATAGATTTTAAAAATATCGAAAGAGGGCCTTCTAGAAACTGTATGTTTTTTATTTCCAAGTAATGCAGCTCAGCCACTGCAGCTACCATCGACACTAACTCACTCACAAAGTTTACATGGCTGCACTGTTTTGTGTCAAAATGGATTGGTTAGTCTTATTTATTTATATTAACATTAACATTAATGCTCTAACATTACTTGTTAAAACTGTAGTTTCGGAAAAGCTTGACAAATTTATTAGCCAGAAGAGGCGTGGAGGTGAAACGATGCAGTTGTTTTTATTGAACTGATTCTCAGGAATATGTCTGCATTCTGCCAGGCTATGAGTGCATGTCTTTAAGGTAGAGGATATTTGTTATCAGATGACATTGAAATTACAGTCACATTTCTCAAGCCAAGACTGTCATCTATCACCCACCAGGCCTTTGTGCTCTGGCCCACTTATGTATATTCATACCAGCAGCGACGCTACGCGTTTCTGACATTTAAAAGTGATGGAGGAAATGTAGCAGTGCCTAACTCTTATCCATCAGACATGAAGAGAGGGGACGCCCCAAGGGTTAGCATTAAAATCCGTACTTTTTGTTATCCAGCCTCTTCATTAGAATGCAGTCACTCACAGACACACACCGGCAAGAAAAGACACGTCATTTATCTCTCTCTCTCACTCTGCCGGGGTGACATTGTACCGACATTAGCTTTGTAATTCAGCCCTAATGACAATACATTCTCCCCTAGATGAGGGCGCACACACGCGACACACACACACACACACACACACACACACACACACACACACACGTGCATAGGTGCCCATTTATTTCAATTAGGCACAGAATAGTAGAATTCAGACATAGAACCTTTACAACTTATTAATGGCTCTCAGTATATGACTAATTATCCTGTCCATGATGGATTTTTAGTACAATGAGCATGTATAAGGACATATTGCCTCCATTTCAAATATTCTGCTCCTCTTTTATATGCTGAAACACTAAATCTGCTGTTAAGAGTCCACTTCCTTAGAGACCTATTTGCATGAGATTGCCACTCTCTGCAATTTAGGTAATTACATAAAGCCTGTTTAGAGACCTTCAGAGTGCTGCTACATGTAACACAATTATATAAAATATTTATATATTTCATTTATTTTTATAAAGGCTAAGCAAGCCTTGAGATAAGTGGAAAGTCTTGTGAAAACATGGCAGTGTTATTTAGTAATGAACAGGTCACTGGGTCTTACATGCAATTTTGTTTAGTCGCATTTAGTGAAATTATCGCATATTCAATATATTGAATAGTATTTTGTTTTTATTTGTTCACTTGTTCAAATGGTTTATCTTTGTCTGTATGTGGAACACTTGGTGTAAGGCAGAAAAACACTGGCTAGGAGGGCAGACACAAACACAAACACACACAAACACACACACACACACACACACACACACACACACACATAATGAAGCCTAGGGGCAGTTTTTACTAGCCAACTGGCATGTTTCTGGGAAGTAAAAGGGAACTGGAGAACCTGAACAAAGATTATGTTAGAGCATTAAAAAAACTATACAGATGGGTACCAAATACAGTTCAATACATTATATCACATTATATCAATTCTTCAAATCAGATAAAACACAAAGCATAAAATATTAATTCAAATCCATGGTCTACTGCAGATTTCTTTTTTACCTCAAAGCTTGTATTCAGGATGTTTTTGTAAAGCATCCAGGCTACCAGAGAAAGAGAGCTGTGAATATGTCCAGTCTTTTAAATTGGATTAGTTTTTTGGCGATTATAAAAAGAGACTTGGCTATTCATTCGGCAGAAAGAATCAGAGAGAGGCTTTTCACTCCCACGCTGAGTGCTGGTAGTTTGGGAGATGAACTCAACCTTTTTTTTTTTTTTCGAATCATCATGAGTATACACGTGGCATATATTCAGTGTGTTGTAACTAGTGTTTGGTAAACATGAATAGGACACAGTGTACTGTTTAAGAGCCTAGCCAATAAGTCCCATATAGAGCAGTGATTTTTTTCATTAAAAAACTATATAAACCACATAAGTAGTGCAGGTACCGTTACTACTTCCAATAATTTCCTTGAATTGAGAGAATAATGAAATACCTTATTACTGAGAACTCCTTCCTAAATGAAGTCTAAATAACATAATACACTTTAATGAAATATTATGACTATTTGTGACTATATTCCACATATTCTTTTCTCTCTGCACGTGGCACAGCTGGGGGTGTCATAGGGGGCTTACCTGTTCTCAGTTCAGTTATGATTTCGTTGTCTGTTCAATCCTTATTAGGTCTACTTTTGTCATTGTTATTCTTCTTGCTAAGACCGGGCTTTGTATTTTGTGTTTTCTAGCTTTGTGTACTTCCTGGTTTAGACCTTTACCTGTTTGTTACAACTTATTAATAAGTTAATGTCTGCTTTTTTGACTCAGACAACAGTTCATGGATTGCCCCAAATAAACAACACAATGATTTTTGTGTATCAGACAAATTACATAAATCTCATAATGCAACATTTCTGTTATATCTTTACCCCTAAAAGTGTAGTTCCTTGTTAATACACTTTTATGTGAGACTAAATTTATTTCAGATTTGTTATTTCAGAATAAATTTTTCTATATACTGTAGGATTCAGACTTCTTTATTTATTAAGGGAAAAGCTGTGATTAAAATGTTCCAAAGTATTTGATGCAAAGGTATGAAGAAAATAGAACGTCAGTAAAACTGCTTCATTTGCAGCTGTATTAAGACATTTTTATGTATCTCTCATCCTGAGGCATTTATTGTTGGTGTGCAGTGGTCACGCGGTTTAAACCTGACTTTATTAGTGGAATTAACAGCTGCGTTTGGTTCGGATTAAAAGCAAGTTTCAACTGAATAATCCTTTCTAAGTAAGTAAGTGTGCTTAAATAATTGAAGGTAATAACTGCACATACAGCACTTATGTCGATAAACAGTATATTTGGTTTTTCCTTGATCATGTCTAGTAAGGGAGACACATACCACATACCATTCGGGGAAGTAAAGGATTGCAATATTAAAAGCTGCAACTGCAAAGCATAAGTACTTATATGCACAAACTTATACTAATAATTTCATTAACCAATTCATTTTAATGGCGCATTTCTGTTTGACCATTTCTATGAATTATATAATAAAATAAATAAATAAATAAATATAGAGGAGGCGAAAACCTTCAACACATCAAGCATTTATTCACAACGCCCTTTCCTTACATAAATATAAAAGAAATGATAAACTCCACCGGAAAATTTTTTTTAATTGCTAAACGTTTTACCAAGTCTGAAATCAAGCACCAAAATCCACCATGATGCACACATCCGGCAATTAAAACCGTCCGCGCAGAAACATAACAAAAGTTCTGTTTGGTGTCCTGATAATTTACTTAATTTAAAACACACTTATTACTTTCAAACATTTACAAGCATATTTTGCTTTATGCTCTATGTTGAATATGGTTTCACTAATAATAAACATACATTTGCAAACAGGCATTTATATTTGTCCATGGCCGTGCTGATTAGAGTATTAAAAACTTGAAAAGTATTAATTTAAGGTACATTTAGAACAGATAAAAATGTGCAATTAAGTTGCATTTAATCATGATTAAATATTTGAATCAATTGACAGCCCTAACAAATATATATAGGTAGATGGATAAAGAGGGAGAGAGCGAGAGAGAGAGAGAGAGAGAAAAAGAGAGAGAAAGAGAGAGAGACTGTATAGTGGATATTGGGGTTTGGAGTGAAGCCATTGATGCGTTATTATGGACCAAGTCCAGTGCAATATCGAAAAAAGCTCTATTCTTCATAAGATCTACCCTCCCGCAATCCTTGCTAGCTCTGGGGCATGAGCTGATGGGAAATATGCAGGCCAAAATAGTGATTGAAGTGAGGGCAGGAATGGAGCGATAGCATGGCTCAGATTAAACGGAAGGAAGGTGCTGCTGAAAAATCTGATAAAAAGCAATAGAATGGAAATGCTGATTGAAAGCCTAGTTGATGGCATCAGCCCTGAAGATGTGCTTAGTCCAATCGAACAGGTTTCAGTTTGTCATATTAATATTGTTGTCCTATGTGTGTGTCTGCAAAACAAATTGGGTTTTCTGTGTATTTGTGCTCAAATAAGCATTCAGGATGTTTGTGCAGAGGAAATCAAGTAAATAGTTCCTATTTGTTTTGTTGAACAAAGGAACTATTCAATTCAGTTAATAAAGAAAGAGCGAATTGAGGGGATGTGGAAAAGAATGTTCCAGCTAGAGGAAAAAGAACAGCTACATAATCAGTCAGAGAAAGAAGAATGTCATCAGAATCTAAAGCTTGAAAAGGCAAAATTATGGCATGTTAAATAAAATCACTGATATAATATATGGCTATATATCTATAAGGTTTGTGGACAACTGAACATCATAACTATTTGTGGTTCCCCAAACTGTTGCCACAAAGCTGTAAGCAGACAGTTGTATAGAATGTCTTTATATGATGTAGCATTACAGTTTCCCTTTATTGTGCTCCAATCTGTTTCATCATGGCACTGTTCAAGATCCATGAAGACATAACAAGACATGGTTTGCCATGGCATCTGTGGAAAACCTTAAATGTCCTGCATAGAGCTCTGACCTCAACTTCACAAAACACCTTTGGGATAAAATGAAACTCCAACTGCACCTCAGACATCCTTACCCAGAATTGGTCGCTAAATGACCACACATCCCCATGGTCACGCTTTAAATTGTAGTGGAAAGCCATCCCGAAGAATGAAGGCTATTATTACAGCAAAGGAAGTATAAACCTGGAATGCAATGTTCAGAAAGCACATGTGGGATTAGGGCTGAACGATTTGGGAAAATGTCATGTTGCGATTATTGTGGTCAATATTGTGATATGCGATTGCGATATAATCATGAGTCCATTTGATTGGTTATCAAGAAAATTTCTCACAGATTAGTGATGATGCTGAAATGTGTATTTGTAAAACTATAAAGGTTTTCACATTTCTTCACAAAATGAAATAACATTTGCATTAATCATTTACACGTTTTTCTGCTTAAGATACAGTATATGTTTACATACTTAAATTCAGTAAATTCAGCAATTATTATTAAATGTGTTTAACCTTTCTTATGGAATCTTGCCCAGGGTTCCAAAAGGCTAGAAACTGCCATGTTTACACAGGATGGAACACTGTAGAGAGAGAGATAACGGGCAGAGGTTGCCAGCTGAAGGCACAGCAATCCGCATGCGCAAGTTCCGTTTTGCCGTTGATGAAAGATGCGCGTTACCTTGAGTGGGTGTGTGTCACGGTGTGAGCACGAGATCTGTTACAGATTTGTCATATTGCCAAGTGATGTAGCAACTTTAATTTAGCGAATCTTGCACAGTTCCTCTCTCTGCTCAGTGTTGGTGATCTTAAAGCTAAAATATCGCCATAAAACAGAGGTAGCGGTTTTTGCTAACAGTTCAATGTCGGTCAGTTGGGCATACACTTCACCCAGTCTCTACGCTGCACACCAGAAAGTCACGTGACTACACACGCCACACCTGCACTGCCTCAACTGAGACTATCTGGTCTTTTTTTGTTTTGTTAGCGGTGTGGAAATTCTGCACACTGTTCTCAGAAAGTATGTGTTCACACATGCACTTATTTATTTAAATAAATTGCAACATTTGTCGTCATATAATCGCACAAGCTGACTGCGATTGCGAAACGATTAATCGTACAGCCCTATGGGATTGATGATCAGGTGTCCACAAACCAGCCATACTGTACAACATACCACAGGAATTTGCAAACGATTACAAGTCCTTACAGAGCTACATTTTTTTAAATGTGTACATTTTATTAGTGCCATTTTCTGTGAAAGAAAAGTTTCTCTATAATAAATCACCTACATGCTTCATCTGCTGGTAAACTGGAAAGTGTGGCAGAAACCTAGGATATACAATACGTTATATACAGGATAATTGAGTAAACGATTTAATAGAATAATACTATGCTAATACGGTGCTATATAGAATTAATAACATTAAAGCATCGTTATTAAGCTGTTATTTAAATTACAGCTGACACTATTGCAGAACTGCTGGTATAGAAAAACACTCGATCAGCTATTTTTAAAACTTGCTGTTATTTAGCCATCAAACATTAAACCTCACTGCTTTTTTGGAGACTTACTCCAAATTCCAGTTCTCTACATAATAACTTAGAACCTAATTGATTTCCTGTTTTAACAAGAAACCACAAGTTGAACTTGAGCTTGACCCTTTGATCTCATTACTTGTCTTTCTATCGTGCAGTTTTGCGGGATGATTTCCGGCAGACCCCCAGCGATGTGGTTGTAGCGGCAGGAGAGCCAGCTGTAATGGAGTGCATTCCCCCACGTGGTCACCCTGAGCCCACCATCTCCTGGAAAAGGAACAATGTAAAAGTCAACGACAAAGACGAGAGGATTACTGTAAGTCTGCTTCTCTAGCATCCAACTCTCTCCCTGTTTTCCTTTTTCCTCCTCCACAGTCTTTTTATCCACTCGTCCCGTGACCGCATCAAACATGAGTGCGTTCCTGCTCTTCCGCCTATTTCTACTCTTTGGTGTAGAGACCCACACATGGATTTGCCTGGCCCATAAACATCCGTGGAAGCTGCTTTATCTAAATGGGCTTTGGCAGTGCATATCAAATGCATTAATGGTAACTCGCTCCAATTTGGGCAATGCATAAAGAGCTGTGTTAGTCTTTATGCAGGTAAAATAAACCTGCTTTGTTGAAAGCAGAACACAGTGCTTGTATGGATTTAGAACATTTTGAATAAGCACTGAAAAAGGCTTCACATTATTATGATTTGCAATATTGGCCATTATAATACTGATATGCAAGAATGTTATGAGACATTTTAAAATGAGGTCTAATAATCGATTTTGATCAGGACTGATCAGTGCTTTGTGTTGTGCACTTTTCAGATCCGAGGAGGCAAGCTGATGATCTCGAACACACGCAAGAGTGATGCCGGGATGTACGTGTGTGTAGGAACCAACATGGTTGGAGAAAAGGACAGCGATCCGGCTGAGCTAGTAGTATTCGGTAACTTTAAAAATGTCCCTTGTCTCTGTCTATTGCATTTAATATTATCAGAAGTAAATGTAATAAATAACTGCATTTCTTGTGATCCAGAGAGGCCCATGTTTGTGCGGAGACCGATCAATCAGGTGGTCCTGGCAGATGACACTGTGGACTTTCAGTGTGAGGTTCAAGGAGATCCAGCGCCCACTATTCGCTGGAGAAGAGAGGAGGGAGAGTTGCCCCGGGGCAGGTTAGAAACCCTCACATTCACACTTTCCTTCTACCAATAGACTACTGCTGCTATATTCAATGTTGGTTTATGGAACTACTAAACATTTTTTCACACATCTTGGCAGTTTTAAGAACCAAAGCATTGCTTAATTAGATTTAACACATCAAATTAATAAGAAGCCTGGAGGATTTCGGAAGGTGTGTGAACCTGGTTCTGTTTTATAAACACCTACTCTGCTAAGTGACTGTCAAGGAGATAAAATACCTTACCTGATTTTATACACACAAAAGTTACTGTAAAACTTTAGCATTTTTTAAAATTCTAAATATATTTTGTTTTGTACTGGATAAAAGAACTGAAACACACTTGCCCAATGAATACGTAAGGAAGAAAACATGGCTGGTTGTGTTGTTGCAGCCCATACTCATCCACAGTTTAATGTGTTGGGTATTTTGAGATGCTAAAGCAGAAATACTTACCATAGATGTCAAGAGTGTATAATTGAGTTATTATAAACTCATGTCAGCTTAAATCAGTTTGGTCTTTGTCCTGAACGTTCTCTTCATGTTTCATCCTGCAGAACTTCCATTCGTTGAATGTTTTTTATTTATTTTACTCATGGTTTCTGAAGTCATCGAGATCACATTTTTTCCCTATTCTGATTTTTTATGTAAACATTAATCTCTTACGATTTAATGCATTGTGTTGCTGCCACATGGTTGGCTGATTGAATAACTGGGTGAATGAGCACGTGTGCACATGTTCCTAATAAAGTGAACAGTGAATGTATGCAGGGGCATTTATTTATTATTTATTTTCAGATTCGAGATCCGGAGTGATAACAGTTTGCGAATGACCCAGGCAAAAGCAGAGGACGAGGGAACGTACACTTGCGTGTCTGAAAACAGCGTCGGCAAAGCAGAGGCATCGGGAACCCTTCAGGTTCATGGTAAGCTATGACTCGTGCGTGCACACACGCATGACGCTCAGGATATACACAGTATTCACTCCCACTCAAATGCATGCTCGGATCTAGAGTGATTTCGCAAACACATTGAATTTTGGTTTTGATCAGATCAGCTGTGGCACAAATGCACTTTCTTCCTCTCATTTAAAAGGGCAAATTGCAACAGCAGCACTCATTTGTTTGTGCTGCCAGACACAATTAAAGTAGTTCTGTTCGGCTATTCGGGTACGTTATTTCATTAAAAAATCTCCACACATTAAATGTTAAGGTGCAGCAACATCAGAATTTTGGCTAATTTCAACCGGCAGCAGCTCTATCATGCAAATTAGTAGTAACGGCACACGTTTCAGACCTTTTCCTTATAATTCTATGAATTAATTCAATTTGCAATGAATATCCGGTGTAATTTTTTGTCCTGCTGTACTGAGTTAGAACAAATTGTACTATTGAAAGCTGAAATAGATGCAATTATCTAGAGAGTGTAGATGAGTTTAAAGCTGTAAAGTCAGGGTCATCTCTCACATACACTTACACCGGTTCATCTCATTCATCTCATTTTCTTTCATTTTTTTTCTCCCCATTCTCCATTTTAGTGGGCCCATCTCGTAAGTACCATTCCATCTCATCATACTGCATGTATGTGTGTGTGTGTGTGTGTGTGTGTGTGTGTGTGTGTGTGTGCATGCAGGAAAAGGGAGCCATTGTGATTGCATGTGACAGGGCCATGACCTTTAGGGAGCAGACGCGTCCAGTGCAATAGATGCATTTAGAAATCTTGCTTTCTCCTCTCACACACTCAACACATTCGCTTTCAACACATACTGTAGCACACGTCGCAGGATCTTTTTACTAAGTTCAGCGAGCATACTCTACAGCACATACTCTAAACACTACTGATTACCGCTGTCAGAACCAATTTCACAATATTTACTGTTTATATTTATAAGGCAAAAGTATTCGCAGAAATGTGTCAGCTCTAATAGTCTTCAAGGAGACATATGTCAGAATCTATTTACTCTACATGTTTATATTTATAGCATTTTCTCATTTTCTGATGTATTTTTAATTACCTTAGAAATCCTAAATTATTATATGTAAGTGGTTTATCAAATTGTATAGATACGTACTGCAGGAATTGCAGTGCATTTCGGATATGTTTTGTCATGATAACATGAAGTGAATAAAAAGTCTATAAGGACTAAATTCTGTTAGAAGATGAGTAATATTCATTCATTCATATTTACATTTACATTTATGGCATTTAGAATGGTTTTTTTTTAAATAAACAAAGACAAAGCAAACCAGGAAAACTTTTTTAACTCAAACGTCTTCCCTGAAAATGACCTTTATGTAAAACTCTTATATATACATAATTTTTTTGATAACCTCCTTTTTTCTTACATATGGCAGTTTACTGCTTACCATTACACTATTTCACGTTATTCACTGGCTCTGGACTTCTTAAATGTCAATAAAATATGAAAAAAATTTAGCGTTCCAAATATATATAATACATTTAAAAAAGTGTTGTAGCTATGCTCCAGAATTCTCTCTGAATAAACTGCATTCAGAAGCCAAACCATCATTGAAGTGATTTATACTGCTTCGCCGTGTGCCACAAATGTTCTGCTGGGTGCCAGAACCCTCAGCATTCCTGTATGGAGGAGCGCAGAGTGTTAGTGAGAAGTGAGCGAGCGAAAGGCGAGCAGCTTGTGAAGAGAAGAAATGATGAGACGATGATCGCAAAAACGTGTTCACACTGAATAAAACAGTGGCTCTTGTGCAATCGTCATTGAAAGACATCAGGGCATATACATTACTCTCCGCAGTATTTTCTTCCCTTCATGTTATGCTTTAATGCATGTACAGTGTATTTGAAGGTCAGGTGGAATAAGAGCGAGGACGTGCTGATTTTACGGAGACGCAGCACGGCATATTCGGTCACGTGAGGTTTGTAACATAAAAAAGAACTTCAGATAAAAATACAGCAGTTACTGCAGAGTTCTACAGTGACAGCCGAGTTAAGTGTAATGTTATAAAGCTGCACAGTTCAAACCTCTGAAGTTTTTTTATCAAAACCAGAACAATGTTACAGGCCACGGCAGAAGCCACTGATGTCTGGTTCGATTCATTTCTCCTCAGCATTCGTCATAAATAGCATAAAGTCAACATAGAGCATGCTTTTAGAGCCTGGCCTTTAAGACTTGTGGCTTTTCTATGGAGCAAAAAATGTCCACTTCTTTATCTGATTAGGTGACTGGTGAAGTTGGATGCTATTTTTTTTTTCGAGACTTCTTTGAAAAGAGAATTGTGAAAATGCATATTGAAGCCAATTTTGCATAGCCCATTATGCACCATTTATGTTGCAGGATTTCTGTTTGGGTCTTGTATTTGCAATAGGAAGAGCAATTTGAACTAAGCTCCTGGGAACATTTGTAGTTATTCAGGTCAGTTTAATGTCTAATAAAAGTAGTGGCAATACATCAATTTTACTTAATTACTATACATTAAGTTTAAACGACATGCGATTCACACAATCATAAAAATCCAAAGAATTGTATTGCTTTGCAGCTGGTAAGGTAAAGCTGTGAGAAGGGATTTTAAATATGAGGTAAGGGGTGTCTCAGTTCTTCCTGCCTGTTCTGAGATTTTTTTTTTTTTTGTAATGTCCATTTTTTTACATCAGTTATCTTATCAGTCCATAATGTGTACATTGTTTTCCTTCAGTTGTAATTTGAAGGCAGCTAGTCCGGATTATAATCCTCAATTTGAAAAGAAATATAAACAGACACTATACACTATCTGGACAAAAGTTTATGGACACCTGACCATAAGATTGGTATGTGATTTTTTAAACATCACATTCCACATTTAGTTCCCATTTGGTGTTATATTAACCTCCACTCTTCTTGGAAGATGTTCCACTAGATTTTGGAGTGTATTTGTAAAGATTTCTGCTCATTCAGTCACAAGGATGTTAGTAAAGTCAGGTACTGGTGTAGGGTGAGAAGGCATGGGGTGCAGTCAGCGTTTCAATTAATTTAAAAGGTGTTCAATAAGATTGAATTCAGAGCTCTGTAGCAGGCCACCCAAGATATTTCACCCTAAACCATTTAAACCATATCTTCATGGAGCTGGCTTTGTTCACAGGGGTGTTGTCAAGCTGGAACAGGTTTGGGTCTCCTAGTTCCAAGTGTAGGGAAAATGTTATGCTAGCACATCCAAAGTCATCCTATAAAATTGTGTACCTCCAACTATGTGGTAACAGATTGGGAAAGAACTACATATGGCTGAAAAAGACAAGTGTCCCAATACTTTTTGTCCATATATTGTATATGATACAGTAAGTGTGATAGAGGTAGAAACTAGTTCTTGGTGAATAATAAGAAAGTCAAGTATCCATACATTGTCCATACAAAACAGTACAGTAGATTTCCCAGAAGCCATTATGCCATGGCCTTATTAAGCATATTTAGACATCTGGGCCACATACTGTCGGTGCTCTACATCAAGACCTGTATTGATGTTCGCTAATTGTTAAGCCTTGATGCTTTCTTTTAGGCTTCTTACATTGTTGCTTCTCCTTGGCTTTCAAATTCAGAGCTGTTCAGGACTTGCTAAGTTGGGTGAATGTAAATTGCCTTTTCAAATTTCTTATAGGTTCTTGTCCAGAAAGAATGATTTAGAAATAGGGGTTAAGAGGAACAGAGGGAAAAGAATGAGTGAAACACAGGGAACAGAGGGGGTTCTGACCTGCTCTTAGAATGAAGGATCTGTTTCATCATGCACTCAGTGGCAGGCCATGAAATAATCCAGCCTGCTCATTTCCTTAACTGGCCTCTTCATTAGCATGTGTAAACTGGGGAACAATAGAGATGAAATAAGCCTGTGTAACAGCGGTTTATTCCCGACTAAAGCCTGCTGCGTTGGGCTGTAGCCCCCTAAGCTCATTATGGAAGCAGTGAATCTGCAATAAAGGTCTATTTTAAAAGCCTGTCACTGTGGCCAAGCCAGGGCAAAACTAGTGACATATTTACAATGCTATATCATTTATATGTATTGCCTTTTTTTCTCTCTAGTGAAAACGGTGTAGTTAGAACCACGCTGAAACTGCAGATAGAGGGGGGAAAAAAGCTCTGCAAGTGTTAAACATGAATTTTACCACAGCTAGCTTGACTCCTTTAAAACCGTTTGGTAACGGTTACAGTCCATAGGCCGTGTTAATTGTGTGTAGGAGTTTTAATTGCATTTGTGTTTACTGAAGTGTGGCTCCCGACCATGTCTGTCTGCGCAACTGTCGGAGCATGACAAGTGCCTGTCAGTGTCATCCCAGTGGGGGTTCCAACTCAGCACACTGGCAGTGGTGTGTTACATGCAGCTTGTGATCTGGTGATTTCGAGGTGTGTGAGTGTGCGTATGAGGGAGGGTACGCACAAGTGTGTTGCGTCACGGCTGAATGATGAAACATTATCCATGCTGGTTTATTTGAGTGTTGAAAGTGCTAACTCCCTATCATCCCTGGGGGAGTGTATGGGAAAACATAAACACAGCATGCGTGTTTTCGATTGTTTCAAAAAGAAAAGGGAAAGCAGAAGGGTGTTTGTGAAACTCTGGTGTGTTGTGTTGATGTTGAAAATGAAAGCAATGAGCATCATGTTAGTTTGTGTACTTGTTAGTTTGTGTGTAGGTTGTGGATATTCCAAGGATTTCTTAATGCAAATTGCAATGATTAAAGTGATTAAGGCTAATTTTTACCTGACCAATTTAGCTTAGCTTCACTTTGGTCGACTATGGTCTTCTGCTGCTGTGGCCCCCACTATAAAATAATGTCATCTAAAATGCTTTTCAGCTCAGTATGGTTGTAAAGAGTGATTATTTGAGCTACAGTACCATACCCTTTTTGTGAGTTCAAACCAGTCTGGCCATTCTACTTAGCTCTTCATCCAACAAGGCATTTCCACCCACAGAACTGCATGTCATTGGATGTTTTGTGTGTGTGTGTGTGTGTGTGTGTGTGTGTGTGTGTGTGTGTGTGTGTGTGTGTGTCAACTCTAAAGACTATTGTATGTAAAATTCGCAGAAGAACAGCAGTTCATCAAAAACTCAATCAAGCCAGTCGGGCCCCAACAACCATGTTCTGTTAAAAGTTACTGAGATCATTCCCGTTACTTGATGTGAACATTATCTGAAATTCTTGGCCTGCATCTAAATTATTTTATTTTGCATTGCCCTGCTGCTAAAGGATTGGCTGGTTTGGATAATTGCATTGTCCGAATACTGCAGTAGGGAAAAAACTATAAAACTATAATGATATAAATTGTACAGATATTTTACAGTAGCATCAATTTACTTGTTTTTGTGAATTGTTTCTAACTCTCCCTTTCAATCTATAATAATTTGAATACTACTAGTAGTAATTATTTATAATAAATCAAATTTTACATCACATTGGAAACTTGAGTGGAAAGAATGCAAGCTTTTTATCCTCTAAGTCAAACCAACAGACTGCAGGAAGAATGCATACATTAAATAAACACAATAAACACAACAGTTTCATCATTCATTTCATGTGGTTACACAACTGACATTTAATTTGTTAAATAAAAAATTATTTGCTTGGTTGTTAAGCAATGAATTATTAATATTAATCAGAGCATTTTGTTCAGTACCTGATAATTTAATGTATTATTCTCAGTTATTTCTGTTCTACAGTGTAAACACTTTAGATAAGAGTGCTCTTAAACAAATTTAATTTTTTTTTCAAGAGGGTTCTTTTAAAAAAAAAAATTATTTTTAAAGAGGGTACTTGTATATGAATGAACAATGTTACATAATTGACCCAACTGACTAATAGCATTAAGGTCTTTATACAGAATTTCATAAATGTTTGTTTGGTTGCATCAGACAAGCTTAGAAAGGAGAGGTACACATTGGTCTGGAGATGGTTACTGAGATCTCCAGAAACTTAAATCATTTAATATTGTGTTTTCTTTAAGCTCCTTTGGAGTTGGGTTTAAACTTATAGAGAGAAAGGGCATGTTGTGGTTCTGGCCTTTCTGCTAACCTCCTGACCTCCGCATCCCACCTCGCAGTTGGACTTCATTCCATTCCCGAAAGCTTCACGCTTGCAAGCTGTGCTTTGGCAGCACCCTGCTCTTTCATTGATTGTTTATTTACTGTGCGGCCAATGAGGCAGCTGTTGTTTGAGAGAGAAAGAGACAGAAAGCACAAGATCCTGAGAGACGGAGTTAACGAAACAGCATTTGTTACAGAGAAGGTGTTGATGACTCAAACCTGATGAATTGTCTCGAAATGAATTTGTGACACAAACTAAAGAGGACACCTTTGCCTTTGCACAGCTTAACATAAAGCTCTAGGGCCAGCAGTTTGTTTCGGATTTGTCTGAAAAGAGAGAAACGACATGCGGAGGAGAAATCAATTAGCCATTGAAGGGTAAAAATAGCAGCATCACCACCTCCACAGGCATACGCTAAAGAGTGATAGATCTGGTTTTAATCAATAATACCCTCCTCCAAGCCTTGCCAAAAAGCACTTCCAGAAGGAGATCACACAGGAAGTGTGCTAGGGTGGGGGGTCCATGCCCACGCAGGGTATAGTTCAACAGGGGTTGGCGTCTTTATAGAGGTTTGCAGGAAAGATAAAGCCACAGATTAACATCCACCAGCAAGTAGCATTGATCACACTCAAACTGAGGACAAGCTGAAACCACAGCAAGAGAAGGAGAGAGACTGACACATGCCACATTATGTTGTGTATTGTAGATACAGAATGTTTCCCTGAATTTGCCACTCTTGATTTTTATATGAAATCTATGCTAAGTGAAGGTGCATATAAGGAGCAGCATCATGTTTGCATTTAATATTTGGATCCTTATTTCATAACTTACAAATCAGAATGATATCATTTTTAAACCACATAATATAAAGGTTCCATGTTTTTTTCAAGTGATATATTTACCTCATCTAACTTGGTTTATCAAGTTATATTTGTTTATTTTAACTGATGTAAACAAACATTAGCAAGTTCTGCACAGCTCATTTAGGTGCTACTATATTTCCTTTTCATACTGTAAGCAGGCATGTTGATCTTATTGAACCCAGGTTGGAAGAGAGCATACTGGGTTACTGAGAGCAAATTCTCAGTTAAGGGTTTTTTAATTACAAATTATTATTACAAACCGTATTCTTTTACCTAAATGGTGCTTATGTAGCTAAAATTATTTAGACTGTTACCTGAGTGTTCATTTGTCTTACAGAATTAGTGAAACTCCAAATATATATTTAATAATCAGAAGGAGCTGAAAATAGCTTACATGTTTTACTCAGTATTAGAAGACAGGAACTCATCCTTTATTTCCTACCTGCAATTATTTTTTTGCATTATTTCAAATTTTCCTGACAGGTGTTTGAAAGCCAGTATTCAACAAATTGTGTTATAATTCTCCTTCTATTTATCAGATCATTACTCACAGATTACTCGCACTGCTTCATCAGATGAAATGGCATTCCTTTTTTTTTTTTTTTGCTCCAATTAGTTTCCTCTACGATGACTTTAGTTAGAAAACAGAGGGAAGAAACAGAAGGGAGGCTTGTATTTAGAAATACAGAAACACAGGAAGTTCGGTGCCCAAATCTATGGGGATATCATCAATGCTTTTGGATTCCAAGTCCCTATTTGCAGAGAGAACCAGATCTTCTCTTGGAAATATGATCTCTAACAACAAACACTCTTCCGATCTGAGCTGCTTATTTAGTTCCACAGGCCTGCATCCCACAGGCACTTAGATGTGTAGGGCTTGTTATGGCACTCCCACACACACGTAGACAACACACACACACACACGTAGACAACACACACACACACACACACACACACACACACACAAACACACACACACACACATACACAGTGAGAGAGCTAGCAGCCCTGTGTAAGCCCACACAAGTCCAGTCGAGAAGTATTCTTCAGAAACTGAGTCCACTGTGTGTTGTGCCATGCATTCTGAACCACATGAGACAATTAGGAGAAGACCAACCCTGCCAAAATGGTGCTTTTCAACCAATGTCAAATTTAATAAGCAAGGACCTCAGTAATAAACACTTTATTTCCAAATTTATTCTTATATTTGTCAAAATTAAGATTGAAATATGAACATTTTGTGAAGAAATTACCTTAAACTAGCACTAGAAGTGGCTTTATATGTAACTACAGCTGAAAGTTTCACTTTCCGTGTTAGGTGTCAGTGTTGCTGTAACAAAACCACTTTAAAAAAACACATGCTCTGGTGTCCCTGAAACCAAGCATCTGTTCTTATTATCACTCATGATGGCATTTCTGCATGACACACACTTAAAACTTCAAAGTGGATAGCAAGTAGACTTAATATAAATCATTGCTTTTAAAAAACAACCTAATGTCTGGTGTCCAGTTCCTCCTCAGATTGTGGTTCGTCCCCGGGATCAGATCACAGCGCTGGGACGTACAGTGACGTTCCTGTGTGGCACTAAAGGAAACCCACCCCCTGCAGTTTTCTGGCAAAAAGAAGGCAGCCAGGTAAGAAAGGGCAGATGCAAATCAAATAACTTTCATATGAGCTGTTTAATTCTGAAAATAATTTTATTACAAATATTTTACTTTGTTGTTACAACCCCACTTAGCATTAAGAAATTACCTCTAATTTCCTAAATATCTTTCACAACTTGGCAGTGTTAAATATTTTCGACGAACACAAGGTCTTAAATGAAGTTTCTGTACGTGCATGCAAAAGGAAGTGTGGCACGTGCATAGGCTAGACTTATTTATTTGGACTCTTCCACAAATCATAGTCGCAATGCAGGCTGAGGTCAATACACAGGCAGACATGGTTAAACAAAGCAAAGCCATGATCATAAACTGGGAAAAAAAGGCACGGGTTTTAAAGGCATAGCTCATAAAGAGAGAAATGCAAAGAGTGAGAAAGAGACAGACAGACAACAGGCAATGACAGAGGCAGAGGATTTTCTCTAAAGTTAAACACAAGTTTACATTTATATTATGTATGAAAGATTTTGACAACATACATGTTGTGTAATTATAATATTGGCAAAACTGGGTGTGCAGAGCAAAGTTTACATGTATTAGGGACGGTAAGATTCACTGATTTGCATCAGTGCATCGGCATTAAAGGTTAACGATGCAGTGCTTTGATTAAAAAGAAGCATGCATTGGATACAAATTGCCATTTTTATCGCAAAGGATTGTTTATCCTTATATTTGCATCGGTAAAAAACTATTTATTTCTATATAACTATTAGTAGACGCGCTATACTTTTATTACTTAGTAAGTGACCAATAAATTATGACCAATATTTTATATTTAGATTAATTTTTCCTCGCTAAACTGTTTCTCAAGAACATTCTCTCAGCACAACTGCTGCTATGGGAATATGACATATCACAACACTACGAAGATCGAGCCATGTCTTGAGAATCACATAGAATATAGATTAACATGGCAGAGGTAGAGCTGCATCCTCTTGGAGACAGAACAGGGAAAGAACGTCTGGATTTATTTAATGTTTTTTTATGTTTTGTTTGCACTACAAAGGCTGTTTATGAAAGGTCCATGTGTTGGAAGTCAGAAGGCACTTTGCTGTCTAACCCAAAAATAAATAAATAAATATCTGTACAATATTGAATTGCATAGCATTATTTTTTTTTAATGCATCGCATTGCATTGTGTTGAATCAAATCGAAATTGGATCACTCTGCATTATGATGGGGTGAATTGTATCGCATCGCACCGGTAGCTGCTTTATATGTATCTACAATGTATCGTATCATTGGCTATGCTTCCTCGGTTATGGAGATACACATCCCTAATGTATGTATTTGAAGCTTATCACACTCCGCACTCCACCACGTTCCCTCTGATACCTCTAGCACTGTTCAACTGTTCCTACCTTCTCTCAGGATACAAGAAAGGCACAAATTAGGACTCAGGTGGTGTATTGAAGTTCCCCTAGATGTCTAAAAGGCTACAGTCTGTGGCATCTAAAGTCATGCCAAGTACTGAAATTGTACTTTGATTGAAATGAAATGTGTTCTGTATGCTTTTAATACAATATTGCCTCTTTGCATAGTTTTTTTAGATTAATCCTAAACTATGACCTAGTGAACCAGAATCAGAATCTATATATTGTATTATGAAAAAAAGTTTTTATAGTATAAGTATGAATCTTCTTGTCATTGTACTATCTATCGAGTTAGCAGAATAGATAATTATGACCAGTCTTGCTTTCTATATTTTGTTTATGAGAGAGAGAGGGAGAGATGGGAGAGAGAGAGAGAGAGAGAGAGAGAGAGAGAGAGAGAGAGAGAGAGAGATTCAGCAAAAAGGGCAACAGATATAGACACAAAATCAAGAGTAACAGACTGACAGTGGTCAGAGCCAGAGTGTAGGATGAGGGGGTCAGTAAATAATCTCCAAAAATAAAACAGTAACAGACACACAGACACACACATACCCACACATGCACACTCTCTCTCGCTCTCTCTCGCTCTCTCTCTCTCTCTCTCTCTCTCTCTCTCTCTCTCTCTCTCTCTCTCTCTCTTTCACTCACTCTCTCTCTCACTCTCTCTCACTCCCTCTCCTCCCCCTAGCAGGCTCAGACAATGGAGCAGCTGTCAGTGTTGCTCCCTTCTGCATGAAGAAGGCTTCTTATCCTCAACCTTTGTGTGTGAAGTCTGTCTGTCTGACACCCTGCACATATAAACCCTTAACCACCAGATGAGATAGCTCCACTATTGTTCTTTAATGTGTACATAAATCTTAACGGTCATAAGCATTTTGTGTGTAAAATAAACAACTATAGCACTCATTGTAATAATGACTTTACAACTGCAATTAATTGCCCTGTTTTATATATTATATCTATTTGTTCAAATGTTCTTGATATAAAATTGAATAATGCATAACTTGTTTTAGTAAGGCTGTGATAGATAAGATGGCAGTGTGATCTACTATCTTTTATAGCGTTTGTATTTACAAGGTGCCAATATAAAACTTAATATGTACGCATGTGCAGGTTGAAGGATATTAATACTTTGTTCCCGTATATAATGTGCTGCTTTTTTCTCTCTAATACTACTATAGACAAGTATCAAGTAAAAAAAATTGATAATGAGCTTCTATGCTTTTCTTTATAATATTATCATATTGTGTTTTATTAAGATTGACATAGGCATAGGTAACCTATTGTGGTACAGTACAACATTGATTACTTCTTGCAGATATACATTTGCTTCGGTGTTTCGGTATTGATGTGACTGGATAAAAAATAAACACACTTTATTCTCATAAAGTGATTTTTACATTTTTTTTTTTTCCAGATGTTGATGTTTCCCAGCCAGCCCCCAGCGCAGTCAGGTCGCTTCTCTGTATCACTGAGTGGTGAACTCACCATTAGCAACGTCCACAGCGAGGATTCCGGATATTATATTTGCCAGGCCATCAGCGTGGCAGGTAGTGTCCTCACCAAAGCCCTGCTGGAGGTAGAAGACGGTGGGTATCTGCACCCTTCTAGTTGTGATTGCTCTTTTTATGTGTGTGACCATCACATACATCATCCTTCACCCATACACAGAGCTGCTAACACGCTGATTGGTATTTTAATATCAGCCTAACAACGTTAAGCTTCCGCATCTGTAAATGTAATTGTATTATTTGTGCATGACCTTATCGCAGTGAGCTTCACCCGGTGTGGCTCATTTTCACCCGGAAAATAAATTAAAACCTCTTCAAAAGCCGTGCCAAATTAAAAATTCCACATCCTCAAAGGGGCACAGCAGCAGGAGGCCGGGAGAGACGTAATCAAAAAGGACAAGTCGTCGTCACACTATGCAAATAGCCCGACAACATTTGCCCACTCCCTCCTGCTCCCCAATGACCAATAAACTGTTTATGCATTATGTGTGGAATTGTGTGTGTGTGTGTGTGTGTGTGTGTGTGTGTGTGTGTGTGTGTGTGTGTATGTGTGTGTGTGTTTAATGCAGGCACATGAACATCTCTGAATGCTGCAAAACTATCACAAACCCACCATTATATACCCGGTTAATGAGACTCACAACTGAGGGTTTATAAGCAGCCGTCACTGATAATACAAATCGCAACCATTCTGTGCCATATGCACAACACTATACTGTGAATTACACAAATCTCTCTTTTTTTCCTGAATTACTAAATAAAAGGGAGCTGTTTTTAAAATAATCTATTTTTTCCTCCAAAGTTAATGAGCACTCTTCTTCTATTACTGTGTAATGATGTTATACTGCTGTATTTTGATCATTGGTACAGGGAGCGATCTGGAGTGGTCATTGTAAAATGGGGTTGTGTGGTGATAAATACATTATTGTGTTTAGGTAATAGATCTATGCTAAATCAAATCGTCTTGTTTCTTTTCTATTTATTCACTATTATTTAAATCAAGAGACTCTGTATCTTCTTGTGGGTATCTCTTTGAGATTTTCTATATGCAGAATCCTGCTTATTAACACACATAAAATTCATTTTCTGGGCATTTTATGAAATCTTGTTACATCACCATGGGCAATGACACATGAAGTGTCAAACATTGATTTAGTTGTTTTAGGGCGGTGTATGCTATTTATGTTGGGTTTCGCCCTAAGTAAGAGAGATCCACAAAACCAGGTAGAATAGGATTTTACCTGGTGAAAAAACAACAATTGTAGAACACTGCGGGTTGGAAAACAGCAATGAACCAACCGCTTGTTGCCTCATTCCTTTCACTTCATCATAGACTTTTTTTTTCTTTTTGGCCATGAAATAAGTAACCGAGTTTCTTGAAAGAAACCGTTTTAGCATTAATTCAGTATTATAAAGCTGAGCTCAGAATCTCTGACATTGCAAAGTGTTGTTTATGTTTCATTGCACATTTATGACCTCTTCATTTTTCTACAGTAAGTGAAAGCTTGTTTTAAACATTCCTCTGACAAAATGAGAATGCTAAATGCTAAAGTAACTGACAAAGTCAATTATTTATCAAAGGCCCAGTCAACACAGGGACCGTTTTTCAATTTGAATAATTTATCCAGTAAAGCTTAGGAATAACACACATACAAAACACACTGTAGTGAAGCCACACTGATGTGAAGCAGGGGATGCTGCAGGTCGTAGAGTAATGCACTGCAGCACCACTTCGGATCTCATAATTCATCGTCAAAACCAATACGCACATTATAACACAGCACTATGCAGATGGAGCATTCTCATACATCTGGCTTTTTGCCATTTAATAGCACAGGGAAGTTGATGATTGCTGCTAACGATCACAGTTTCTTTCAGCTCCATCACACTGTCCTGCTCTGAAATCTATCGTAATGATTTAATGGGCTTAAGCGCAGTAAAAGGTTTTCCTGTCCTGCTTAGCGCTACATTATTTCAACTTGCAGGTTGGTGACTGGAGAGCGGATGGCGAAAGCGAAACAAGTGCATCAGCAATAGGACTTTGCTTCTTCTTCTTGCTCCAATAACTTCTGCTTAACTCTGCCAATACCCCAAGTATACCATAGCTCAAAAAACAATAGACTAGACTTTTAAACCTAATTCCATGTTTCAGTCAAATGTGTTTTACAATCTGAATTTGTCTGCTCAGTATGTCAGTAAACTTGCACTTACTTAACAATGATTTATATAGCCCTTGTACTTGCAGGGATGCATAATGATTGAATAGTGCTCAGCATAACATAATCGTATATTATTCTTGTCTTGGGTCTAATTAACCATGTGATTTGCTTGATTTTAGCTCCGTCTGATCGAGTCCCACCCATCATTCGTCAAGGCCCAGCCAATCAGACGCTTGCTCCTGGAGCTACTGCTCAGCTGCAGTGTTATGTAATGGGCAACCCATTACCCAGCATTCAGTGGGAGCGAGATGGGCAGAGAATGCTGGGAACTGATGAGCGCATCAGTTTAATGGAGAATGGCAGCTTGCAAATCACAGCCCTACAGGTACTTTACAGGGAATATGCATGTTTTTTTTTTTCTTCTTCTTTTTTTTTTATCTTACAACCATAAAAACATTAGCATATGGTATTTCAAATCGAACTTATTCAGCATGTTAGGCTTCACAGTTAACTGTCTTATCTGACAGTCACCATATGCTGCTGCACTGCATTGGAAAATTCATGTCTGTAGTTCAGCTCACCTGCAAATCTGTTGTGCAGTTTAGTCAGTAGAACATGCCCGTGTGTGTCTCAGAATGCAACAGAATTTACACAGACAGCACATCAAGACAACAGGTGTGCTTATCACTCTGATTAATGGTGGGGTCAGAAGAGCTAGGCTTCATAACAAGAGCTTGTGAAGTTTGCTGACCCACCTGTCCAGCAGGAGAAATGCAAGATTAAAAAAAAATAATAACACACCGATAAACACCTTTTAACAAACTGAAAATTAGCAGTTTGCTCTACACTGTGCATTTGTATTAAATAAACCAAAGAAAGTGCTATTAGTATGAATTAGTATATAGTATAGTATGAGTTGATTTACGTTATTTATCGACAGAATATTTTCTTGATATTTAGCTATTTATTTGATAGGCTAAAGCCTAGTCCCCTGATATTTAGCTGGATCTAACCAATATTTAGCAAAATGGTCCGGATATTTGGGTAGACTTTGAGTGTTAAGCTAGATTTATATTAATATTCAACCAGACTATATTGGTATTTACTTACATTTGACTGATCTTTATCAAGATCGTCTGATATCTAGCAATATTAAACTGATATTTACCCACATTTTACTGATATTTAGCCTGTTCTTCTGATATCTAGCTTGTTTATACTTATATTTACCTACATTTTACTAATATCTAGTCTGTTCTTTTGATATCTAGCGAGATTATACTGATATTTACCTACAATGTACTGATATTTAGCTTGTTTTTCTCATGTGTAGCTAGAGTATATTGATTTTTACCTCCATTTTACTGATATGTAGCCTGATCTTTTAATATGACAAATACTATACCATATTTACTAAATATGTTAACTATATATATATATATATATATATATATATATATATATATATATATATATATATATATATATATATATTTCCAAAATAAGAATCTTTAAGATTTCAATTAGTAAATATTAGACCAGCGTTTTAACAGTAAAATTTGATGTGACAACCATAATGAACAAATCTGTAGCACTAGCTCAATGTGTGTGTGTGTGTGTGTGTGTGTGTCTTCCTAAGGGATAGCCACTGCAATGAAAGTGGATGTTGGGTTAATTGATTGTGGCCTGGACAGATTAACGACTGTTTAGCCTTTAATTAAATTCTCATTCAATCGTATAGAAAGTCACCGGGTGAGGTCATGTAATCTTTATGGGCTACTGTACTCTCAGCAATCCTTTTCTATAATCTGTGGCTACCAGTAAGTAACAGTTTAAAAGCTGTTTATGCTGTCATCTGATCAGTAGAAACTACTCATTTCCACAGTGTAGATCAGTATCGGGAGGGGGGGGCTTTTTCCTTCATCTCCTGCATTTACCATACAAGAGTGAACTGTTTTTTGAATACCATTCATCTTTCTCAGACAGAAAATTGCATTTTTAAGGGCTCTTTAAAAGAAAGAGATAGAGAAATGTGAAGATATTCCCACTTTACTGGCAGGATCACCAGAGGCCATCTATAGCCTACTGTTCTGAAAGCAGAGAGAGAGTATGTAGAGAAGTCAGAGTATATGTCAGCAAACTGGAAAGTGAAGAGTAATGGGAGATGGAGAGAGTAGAGAGATAATAGTGAGAAGAAGAGATCTGAAAAGCAGTGAAAATATTAAGCCCCCTGTTGTGTTTTCACTCATGCATTTTTAATCTTGTGTTTAACGGCCATGGCTGCTGGCCGTGCTTAAAAATACATACAAAAATCAGTAGAGTTCTGGTCAAAACCATTTGAAAAAAAGGTCTCATATGAAGAAGTGTTAGAACAAAGTTATTGTACAGAAGTGTGCCAATATGGCTTTGGTTTGCAATTTCTTTCTCTGACTTATTCTTTCTCATACATGCTGTCATAACTTCTTTACACTTCTCTCCAACAATGCAAGAGAAAATAAAACACCATTTCGGCTCTCTACATGCCAAAAGTCACAGAAATACAGGCAGGTGACAAATTAAAGGAGGAAGCAACATAAAGTGTTTTAAGAGGGTTTTTGGCCAACATGCATCACTAGAACTTTGTAGAACCATGGCATGGAAGGATTGATTGAAGGATTCTTCTAAATTTATTTAGTGATCTGATTATGTTGATTGAGACTGCTGTTTAACATGACACTGCCATTCAGTTTTCAATTTAGTCGAAATCTTGTTTAGCGAAATTTAGCAAATCATTCAATGAGTTGTTGTTTTCTACATATATGCTGCCATGTGTTCCTGGAAAAGAGCGATTCCATTAGATTGAAAACATTGCATCACAGGATAAAGGTGATCACTCAGAGTAACTTTGTATTGATTTGCAGTGACCCTTTCCTCTAACAGAATGACATAATAACTCTGTAGTCTTCGGGGCTTTATTGACATGCTGAAAATAAAAGTCATCACTATAAAATTTAGGCCCACTCTTAATTTATTTAATAGATTTTAATTTAGATTTATAATTGATTAATACCTTATTTTAATTATATTTGAAAATCCAGAAAACTTACACATGCCTCAGGTATCACATTGCAAAAATTCTAATTCAGTTTAGTTCAATTGAATTTTATTTGTGTAGCACTTTGACCAATAAACAGAAAATATCTTAACAGAATTAAATACATTACTAATATCAATTTTAATGTCATTCTGTCCCTATACATTTACTCTCTACATCCCTGAGGAGCAAAAAACACCAGTGGCAAGAAAAAACTTCCTTAGATGGTATGAGGACGAAACCTTGACAGGAACCAGACTCAAAAGGGAACCCATCCTCATTTGGGTGACACTAAATGTCCTTTCATTATATTTCCATCATTGTTGAGGTTATTAAAAACAGAAAATATATTTGCGTAAAGAGCTCACATTTAGTCAAATATTGCTACTTGATAAATTACTAAGAAAAAAAGTAATATAATGTGTTTATACAGTTGGGTCCATTCATATGTTCCACAAACAAATTTGAACAAAAATATAGTGTTGATCATTTAGTAGTTACAACCGGTTAATTCACACTCCCCCCATTTTCATGGGCTTAAAATTAATCGGACAAATTAAAATAATCTTAAACATGACATGTTCTCTTATATTTGGATGCAAATGCTTTTTTAATAGTTGACTGCTTATAGTTTGGAACCCACTGACATTACCAAATAATTACTCCCATGAGATTCTTTACCAGGTTTATACTGCAGCTGCCTTAAGCTGCCTGTTTGTTTGGTCTTTCTGCCTTAAGTTTTTATTAAGTCTTTATTAAGTAAGTGAAAAGCAGGCTTAATTGGGTTGAGGACAGAGTACTAACTTGGCAATTTAAAAACTTTCCATTTCTTTGCCTTATGAATCTCTTGGGTTGCTTTCACAGCATGTTTCGGGTCATTATCCATCTGTACTGTGAAGTGCTGACCTAACAGTTTTGCATTTGAGCAGAAAGTATAGCTGTATACACTTTAGAATTCATCTTGATACTTCAGCAGTCACATCATCAATAAACACCAGTGACCCAGTTCCACTAGAATCCATAAATGCCCATGCCATGTTTATTATTTGATGTAGTATGCTTTGGATCATGAGCCATTCCTTACTTTCTCCATAATCTTCTCTTCCTATTATTCTAGTAAAAGTACATTTTGGTTTAATTTGTTAAAAGAAATCTTGTTCCAGACCTGGGCAGGCTTTTTAGATGTTTCTATTTTCAGTCAAATCTGGCCTTACTGTGCATCTTGAATGCAAACTAGGGGTTGTAATAAATTACAACTCCTCATCTCGTTTTGGATTTTATAAACATTCATAAACGGGACTTTTAATTGTGGATTTGACATATGTTATATTCTTGGACAATGATATATATCTTCTTTATTTCTCATTAAAAAGGCCACACCTGGCATACATATCAGTCAAGGGGCAATTTGTTTTATTATTTATATGATTGTAAAAATGCTTGGTTTAAAACTGAAAGTCTACACTTTAATTTCATCTCATTTGCTTAATTTAAAATCCATTGTGGTGGTATAAAGAGGCCAAAAGAGGCTAAAACGTCATGGATTTAACCTTATCATTACGATAATATTGCATCTAAGTTCTTAACAGGAATGGGAGTAGCTGTCATGTAACATGCTTAACCAGACCCCTTGATGATGTATTGATCTAAAAATAATACATACAGATCTGTTGATATTGTATTAATTCTCTTTTTAATTTGCGCCGTTGTTCAAGAGGATTAAAAAAAAAATGACATATGTGCTTTGATAATAGTTTGATAGGTAGTTTTTTAAGATGCTGAGTCGGAGTCAACACTGCAGCTAGTAGTATTGTTCAGGTGTTTGTTGTCATGCATGGTGGTGTGCACGTCTGTGTATAACCTTAGAGCTGTGAGCGATGTCCCTGTGCTGTCAGCACTATTAGATCTTTGCCATGGAGAAAAAAAAGTGCTACATCTTACACTGTTGTAAGCAATTTCAGCCATGATTCTGCCCCTCAGCCAGGGAGTTAAAATTTAATGGTTCCCACTTTCTGTGTGCATCCCTTCATCTCTGACTCTCACCACCCTCGTCTTTCTAAAATCTTCACTATTCCCTTTCTTTCTAAACACACACACACACACACACACACACACACACACACACACACACACACACACACACACACTGTAACTCAAACTACAGAATATTACTGCTATCTGGTAAAATAAGACAAAAATCAGGACTTATTTAAATGCTCTTTGATCACCTGACATATTTTTGGATAATTATTCCTGATGTTTGTCTTCAATGTCTACTAAAACTCAGTACTGGTGATGATATTGCAGTATTTATGAGTGGTTATTATTGGTTTTTATTGTTGTAGAAGAACTAGAATAACGTTATTCTGCAATATTAAAACATTACATTATATTGACTGGCAAAAATGGTTATGTCTTAATAGTAGATACTGGTATGTTTCATATATACTTGTTTGTTTTTGTAAAAAAGGATAATGTAGAAAATGTTTGGAATAGGATTCATTCAGAATAGAAGACCATATGTGATGCTGATTAAAAAAAAATCATTCAGCAAAAAATGACCATAATTGTTATTGAAAATAATTATAAACTTCACAAATATTATGAAATAGATATCACTATACTGTTATCTTATTATATTCCATAACACTTTATTGTATTCTATTTCTGAGTTTATTATACTAATTATGGTATTAATAATTAAATTACTATTGCATGTATTTTGTTTAGGTTTTTTTTCTGGTATTTTATTTATATAAAATATTGATGTTTATATTCCTTAAAAGTATATTATTTTGTATGTCTAAATTAATTATGGTAGTTATGGTATAATATAATTGTATAGTGTATGTATAGTATAGCTTTTTCTATGTTGTTTTTTTATTGTATTTTTCATGTATAAACTTATAATGTTTGTTCCCCATCATAATTTTTAAATGTATATTTATTTTCTTTTACTTTTATTTTTACTTATGCATATGCATTTACTTGTACAGACCATATGCCAGTGGTGTCCAATCTTTTCCCCAAAGGGCCGATATGGTGCAGGTTTTTATTCCAACCAAACAAGGGCCACACCTTGTAGCTATTGATAATAAAAGTCATTAGATTTAAACAGGGGGAATTTGGTGTGGACTTGCTTGTTTGGAACGAAAACCTGCACCCACACTGGCCCTTTGTGTAAAATATTGGAAACCCCTCCCATATGCCATAAGTTGATGCAACTAATATTTTGTCCAAGGATCGCTTGAGTGGTATATCAGTAAATCTTTTAGTACATAACATTCATCCACTTTCTAACTGGAGCAATTAGTTGTTAGTGATAAATAATAGGCAGGCTTGGTGCATTTTCAGTGTACAGATCAATCACAGGGCATGTGCAGTGATATTTTATGTCCATGCAAATATTGACCATGACGTTGCTGTTGCTAGGAAACCGACTCGGGGGTCTACACCTGTGTCGCCTCCAGCTCAAGCGGCGAGACCAGTTGGAGTGGAGTACTTACTGTGAAAGGTAAATACTTGCCCCATATATGTACTTTTAGTGCATCTTTTAATTTTATTCTGGTGTTGTGCTGTATTTTTGTTTTTATCATTAACTGTGAATGGGCTCGCACAAACATTGTCATTGTCAATTTGTGCAGGAGCAAATAGAATTACTTTCATTAGTACTGACTGACTGATCTAATTGGAGAAGAATGCAGTGTGAAAAAAACAACAGAGTTCTGCTACTTCATAAGCCACAATTAAATCTTGTCTTGAAATCAGGGTTGTCTTTTGGAAAACTTTCCTATATAGCACTAATCTTTGTTTACAAAGTCAATTTTGAGTTAAATTGGAAAAAGGGGAAATAATTATGTTCTATAAATACCTAGCAATGATGCCTATTTACCTAAACCATTTCTTGTGACAATATAGTAATAGGCACAAATTTATTTCACCTTATTACTCTTTGACTACAAGAACCTGAAACATAATCTATTGCATCAAAGCAGTGAAAAATGAAACCCTATACAAGGATTATATGTTGAATATGGGCTATTGATCTAATATTACTTATTGTGAGAAACATATTAATCTAATAAAGAATACGATTATTTAGCATGATTTTAAGTGGTTTTACATTTCAAGCTTTAAATTGTCTTATTCTATTGGTAGATAATTTGTTTATTTTCTACAAATATATTATATCACATTATATTATATCACAATTAAAATTGTGAATTTAACAAATTCATTTTCAGGCTTGAC
The DNA here is from genome assembly GCF_014805685.1 of Silurus meridionalis. Taxonomy (NCBI): domain Eukaryota; kingdom Metazoa; phylum Chordata; class Actinopteri; order Siluriformes; family Siluridae; genus Silurus; species Silurus meridionalis. The sequence continues at coordinate 16,363,598 of NC_060894.1, forward strand.
ATTAGCGAAAACCTAGAATAGGTTTGACACAAACATAGGGAACGTCAGCTGTTATTCTTGTAAATGTTCAGTATTAACTTTATAGACATCTCCAGCTTAAGTTATAAATATATTGGCAGATCATTTTGTTTATGTCAATATTTATTGTGGTTGTTCTATAATCTTTACAATTCCAAATATTAGAAATCTTTTCCTTTATTCAATCATTCATCCAATTGAAAGCCAGAAAAAGTACTGATATATCATTGGCTATGTCTGTGTGTTACAGAGAGTGGAGATGTGGTTACTGCCCCTGTCTCTGAGCCTTACCAGTTGCCCGGGCCACCTCACAAACCTGTTGTGACCGATGTGACACGCAACAGTGTAACGCTGACCTGGCAGCCTAACGCTCATGAGGGTGGCTCAGCTGTAACCTCGTACATCATCGAGGCGTTCAGGTATGGGAAACATTTATATTTATTTATTATATTTATATTATATATTTATTACATTTATAACATAATTTATATATATATATATATATATATATATATATATATATATATATATATATATATATATATATATATATATATATAATTAATTAATAATTAATACTATTCATCAGTCTTGAGAGGTGTGTTCATTTTTGTGTGTTCACACACCCACTGAATCCAGTAGCAATAGAACTAAATTAAGCTATTCAATAAATATATTTTCAAGTGTTTTAGTATTTATTTCAATGTTGGGCAACACGGAAACTTTGAACAAGGATTTCTGATTAAGCCTAATGCAGTTTTGAAACTGATGGAATGAAAAAAGTTCTTATTCAATGCCTTTTCTATCCTGACAAATACAAATACACACACACATGCTCGTGTCACATGCGCACATATATTTACAGAGACATTTGTTCACTTCATTGCACACATACATTCACTGACTCCCAATTGCCTTATCTCCTCCCTCTCTCTCTCTCTCTCTCTCTCTCTCTCTCTCTCTCTCTCTCTCTCTTTTTTTTGCTTGCAATGGATATTATTGTCTTCTGCCAGAGGCAGCTCTTATAGGACATCCTTCATTTTTTATTAATTGAGTGTCAGTGTGACACTTATTCTGGCCAAGCATGACAGACACGAGGAAGTATTGCCTTGTAGGTTGCCCTGTTATTGACCCTCTTTTCCTCTTTCTGTATCTTTCTCTCTCATTGCAAATGCACACTTCAGAGTGTGAACTTTAACCCGTATTTAAGTCTCTCAGAACCATGCGTGTTTAGAATTTGTGCCTCTTTTGTATTTGGTAGCTACAAAATTCGCTGCACGTTAAATTTAGCCATGGAATGTGGGCTGCTTTCTCAGATAGATATGAGAGCAGGAAAATATGACATGCTAATGAATTCAAATCCAGTCCACCCGGATGACTCTTAAGGCTATTGTAAGCCTGCTGTAATGGGGCTCGGTCTAATTACAGAGCTGAGGTCCTGTGGGCTTCACAGTGAGGGCTCATGGAGGTTGCATTGCAGGCTGAACAACAGAGAGCTGCTCACTCCTACACACACACACATGCACATAAGCACTGACACTGCGCTATACTCCACTCTCTGGCCCCTCGGGCAGTGGCTTGTGGTGCCACATGACCCAAAATTGATTCTTTATTGAGTGTTCTGGGCTTGAATGTAGTGTTTACAATAACATTTCCTTGCCTGTGGTGCTAAGGGACATATAGGAGAAAGAACGAGCCGGAGATGAGAAATGGATGGGATACGAGGAAAGAGGGAAAAGGAACAGGGTAAATGCGGAACGAGAGGACGCAAAGGAAAGCATAGTCTCCTGACACCTTGGTAGAAAAAGGCTTTTATTTGTAATTGCATCAGTTCTGTTGTATTCTTTGTAATTATAAAAGAGGGTAAAGTGCATTCTTTACATTTTCTTTGTCTAGCTGCATGCATTCATACTGTAGGGCAAAAAAGCAGAGAAAGAAGGCGTGTGCATTTATTCCCAGGCAATGGCCAAAGTGACCTTGGATTTATAGCCTCCTTCTCTCTCTCTCTCTGTGCTGCGAGCTGAATATTTACGAGCTTCCCAATGTTCGTGCCTCTCTGAAACATTGCAGGTTGACCGCGTCTGCAGCAAAAAAAAAAAACTCACAGGGAACATGATCCTTGAAATGCAGAATTGAGATGTTGGTTAAGTCACCACCGGGCAGATGTGTGTAGTGTATAATGTATGTGTATAATACAGATGTGGAGTGTATAATATGTCCCCCAGTGTATTATCAAATCTAGAGATTCTAAGTTGTGATTATACTGGGACTAAAGAAATTCTCCAGAGTTCTTCATCCTAATATGTATTCATTGCACCTGCAACATAAAGTATGTAAGAAATAAAACTGATTGCTTATTCTATTAGTAAACATCTAAAATATGTGGCTATTTAACTGAAATGCAAAACTTCACAAATTACATTTCAACAGTGATGTGAATGACATCATTTCTGTTCTTTCTGTTTCTGTTCAGCAGGTTCTTTAATCCAATCTGCACAGAATCACAAGCAATTATGAACTTTGTAAAAGTAGACTTATCTCTTTTTTTTTCGAAATAATGCATTACATGGAGTTAAAATTTCATCCAAATTCGACTTAAGTCTTCCATTATAAGTATAGCGTTTTTTTGTTTGTTTGTTTGTTAATCATATCCATGCCATAGATGCATGAGATTATTATGAGGAACTTAAATATTTTATCAAGAACATTTCAGAGATTGTAGTTGTAGTTAAAAGTACATTTCTGAATGCTAGTATCGCCCACACATTTATAATAAATGTTATATTATCTGGGGTAAAAATCTCTCTCTGCGAGACGTACACTACATGCCCTGGGGTGTTAAAGTAGTCTTGCTGCAAAATATATTTTGGAAAGTCTTTTAGTGTAATCACTTGGTTCAAAGATTTTTGGAGCCACAAGGTTACATGGTTCAGTCGGTGTCGTGTACACTGGTTGCATTTTGCTATTTGTTTCTTGATGTGTACAACCGGCTAAAAATAACTGTCATTACAGAAAACTGTCATACATCCACAATGAGCAACATCATTCAGTAGAGCATGTAATGGCTGTCTCTGAGCTCAGCAATGAAAAGCCATAAGAATACCATCTTGTGTTAAAGTGCACACATACAAATGAACACACATACGCACACTGATATAGATGAATACACTGGAATAAATGTAGTTTGACTCACTGGTTTAATACTGAAGACATCATATGGTTGGTTTGCTAACTGTGTTCACATTAAACGGTCATTCTCCTTTTTTCAATTGTGAAGGTCAGTGATTTGTGTAATTTAATAAGCTCCATGACTAATAAAGATGTCACATATATATTTTTTTTCTTCTCCTGCAGCCAGTCCGCAGGAAATACATGGCAGACAGTAGCAGACCTAGTGAGGTTTGAAAAGCACACAGTGACTGGCCTCTTCCCCAACACTATCTACCTCTTCATTATCCGAGCAGTTAATGCCTATGGGCTTAGCGACCCAAGCCCAATCTCGGAGCCTGTGCGCACACAAGGTGTGTATTTGGGAAGCTTCTAGAGTTTTCTTATCATGCTCGATAAATCGATGTTAACAAAACTGTAACAAATTGCATGGTATGGATTTATTTGGGGCTAAGTTAATCCTGCAAATATGGTTTAGCACTTAATTTATCATTATTGTGTGCCTCGAAAGTGCAATCAGGATCAGGATGCCAAAGAATCACAATAGTAACAGTTCTCATTCTTTATTTTGTTAAGATATAAGTCCAACAGGGCAGGGTGTGGACCACAGGCAGGTTCAGCGTGAGCTGGGGGAAGTGGTTGTGGAACTACAGCAGCCTGTGCTACTGACTGCATCAAGCGCCCGGCTGACATGGACCGTGAGTACTGACCGAATCTTCTCTTGGTATCCACAGTGTATAATGTGTTGTAAAACACAAATATGCAGTTATATTCAGACAATGACAGGGAGTCCATGGTGAGTCGAAAACAGAATAATTTTCTCTGCTCTCAGGCTTTCCTCTCTTCACTGTTAACTTAAGGAATTTATTGGCATTTGTTGTGCACAGGATTGGGCAGTGTGGTTTTACCCCTAAGTGTAATACATTGCTATGACACTTTGAATGCATTTAAAATTATGCCTAAAGTTGTGTTGGTTCCCCTTTTGCTGTAAAAACAGTTCAGAACCGTTAAACATTAACAGCATTACCTTCTTCAGCAATTAGAGCTACAGTAGCTCGTCTGTTGGATTGGACCACACGGGCCAGCCAGCTTTTACTCCTCACGTGCATCAGTGAGCCTTGGCCACTCATGTTGCCAGTTCACCACTGCTTCTTCCTTGGACCACTTTTGATAGATACTGACCACTGCAGACTGGAAACACGCTACAAGAGCTGCAGTTTTGGAGATGCTCTGACTGAGTCTAGCCATCACAATTTGGCTCTTGTCAAACTCACTCAAATCATTACGCTTGCCATAACACATCAAATCTGAGGCAATATTTTTCACTTCACCGGTCATAATTTTATATTGTCTGATCTGTGTATTTTGATTGTTCTGTGTAAAAAAAAAAACGAAAAAAAAACCCCCATCAAACAGTTTTTAGTATACATTTCTTTATGATGTGTATCCATAATGCAAACAAATAAAATAAATAACTGGATAAAATATTGTATTGTTAATTGTGTGAACGTGTATCCACATCTCAGTCTCACTCGACTAGATGAGTACCTTTGATCACTATTGCTCATCTAACCAAGAACATTTCTGCTCCAGGTTGACCGCCAGTCTCAGTACATCCAGGGATATCGGTTGCTTTACCGTTTGACCGGTGGCTCCTGGTTCCAGCAGGATGTGAAAGCAGCCCCTGAGCATAGTTCTGTCCTCAGTAACCTGCTCAAAGGCACTGAGTATGAGGTCAAAATCAGGCCCTACTTCAATGAATTCCAGGGTATCGACAGCCACCCACTGATTCTCCGCACTCCAGAAGAGGGTGAGACTCTTATATTCAGTTGCTTATGTAATGTACTTTTGCTATTTGGTTAAAAAAGAATGTATACACACAAGAGATTTGAAACATAACTACAGGGTTTTGGTGTCAAAGGTGACTTTTGAATTGTTCTTTGAATTTTTTTTTAGTCCCTAGCGCCCCTCCTCAGGCAGTTACCGTTACGCTAAGCAACAGTTCCAGCATCAGCGTTTCATGGCAGCCTCCTCCTGCTGAAATGCAAAATGGCATTATCCAAGAGTATAAGGTAAACAAATGTATATAGTATGTAGCAGTTATGATTGTATTTTTTTTTCACTGAAACACAAACTATTTTGAAGATGGTTTCACAAGTTAAAAATCTATAGAGACTCTTGAGACTTTGTAACATTGTTATATTAATAAATGCCACTATAGAGGCTTATATTAAGTTCTTTCACTATTTCTTTGATATACACTTTAATATAGACACAATACCCTTTTAAAAGGGAAAGGAATTTAATTGAGTATTCTTTTTTTTTGTACATTATATCCTTATGCATATTTTAGACACTGAGTTTTTGCATTATTGCTGTTATTACAATTTTTTTGTCTTTTTTCAGATTTGGTGCCTAGGAAATGACTCTCAGGCACGCTACCACATAAATCAGACAGTGGACGGAAACTCACTGTTGACAGTGGTGAAAGGTCTGCTGCCTGGTGTCCTCTACCAGGTGGAGGTGGCAGCAGTGACCAGTGCTGGAGTGGGCATACACAGTCAACCAGTCTCTGTCATTATGAGTGAGTGGCTACTAAATCATAAGATACAATTACTTATATTACTCAATTATAAGTCAGTGTACAGAGTTTGTACTGATTTTGTACAATTGATTTTCCCACCATAATTCAGAAACAACCTATGAATGGAATATTTTTAAGCTAGCTTTCTAACGCTTTCTTTCTTTCCTCTTTTTCTCCCTCACTCTCAGAGTTACCATCAGAGCAGCCTGTCCCAAGTGGGAGCGGGGACTCGGATCAAAATATCAGTCTTGCTGAGCAGATCACAGATGTTGTAAAGCAGCCTGCCTTCATCGCCGGTATCGGTGGTGCATGCTGGGTAATCCTCATGGGCTTCAGCGTGTGGATATACTGCAGACGCAAGAAGAGAAAAGAACTGAGCCACTATGCCACTTCATTCGCATATACGCCAGCAGGTACACAAAGCACAGCATACACATTCAAGCATACAGTATATATACATAGAACCATATTAAAATAAATACAAAATCTGACATCATATGTTCTTTTGCAGTTGGTTTTCCTCATGGGGAAAGTACAGGAATAAATGGAAGGTAGGTGTCTCAAAAACTCAGTTAAGGCTGCTGTGGTGGCCTTCGAAGATAAGTTAATGCTTTATTGTATTCCAGGCCTGGTGTGTTGGGTTCTAATATGGGGAACTATCCGTGGCTGGCGGATTCCTGGCCCACTACAAACCTTGCGCATAATGGCAAAGATTCAGTCAACTGCTGTTCCTCCAAACACGACACAGCAGAGAGATACTACAATGGTGAGAAACTTGAGACATAAAGTCAGAGCAAATATAAAGATTTATTTGGACGTTTGCTCTCAAATTCATAGCAATGGCATGAGGTGTTTACTATCACTAGTGGGAGAAGAAAAAACGAACAAGAATCAGGCCAACAGAAGAAACGGAAGGGACATAATTAAATACAACCATAATTCCAAAAATGTTAGGACACTGTGTAAAATGTATATTAAAAAAAAAAAGAGAATGCAAAGTAAATATGGTCAGAGCTTATCACTGCATTGGTTTATTAACACCTCCAGAAAATTACTGTCATTTATTGGATTTGGGATTGTGTTTCTTGTGTTCAAGAAACGACTAGAATATTCCCCAAGAATGTGATGCGTGTACTAGCAGTTCAGACAGAATTCTAGTAAACGACTGGATATATTCAGGAAAAGGATCAATCTAACAGCAAAAGGAGTATAGTGTTATATGAGGTTACTGGACTGAAGATGCATGAAAAATTGCCTTAAACAGGTTTCATATATGGTGGCAGGAAATCAGAAAGTAAAACCTTGTGGGTGTGATGAAAGGAAAAGATCACCTCATATACATTGTCAATGCAAACTCAAAAGTATGATAAAGATTAAATCATGATATAAGTATGTATACAGACAATTAACAAGTACAAACTGAAGTAAAAAAAAAAAGGTTGGTGTGTAAAAACACAACAGATCCAGAATAATAAATTACGAGAATATGGTATAATTTGAATAGTAAGTTGATATTCTTAATTCTTCAATGACAGAATAGTTTATTGCACTGTAACAGAGAGGACACATCATCAAGTTTGTAGTTTCTATAACAGGTTCAGGGAACAGGAAGCCATTGTTAGCAGAGAAAACACAAATCACTCCAGCTCTCTAACTCTGTTTCCTTGCTGCATTTAGATGCTGGAATTTCTAACTACCTCAACCAGACTGAGAAGTACAGCAATGGCTCCAACGAGGGTCCCATCTACAGCACTATCGACCCTACTGCTGAAGATCTACGCAGCTTTTCTGCCCAGTACTCCCAGCACACCACACCCTATGCTAGCACTCCCATCATGCCTTTTACTAACCAGATGCCCTGCAGCCCTGACCAAGATACTGGTCATTGGATTAACCAACCAGGAACCTCCAATGTGCAATACGCTCAGCCTGACCGCGCTAAAGCAGATAATGGTACATATTATATAAAAAGTAATGCTCTTTCCTAGTTTTGATATAAATATTTTGTAACAATGACAATTCATTCTTCCGATAGCTAAACAGTCAAAGCAGAAGTCTATAGGGAAAGCAGTAAAGACTCCGTCTCTGAACTGGATGGAGCCTTTACCACCTCCACCCGCATCTTCAGAGATAGAGCACTGTGCTGATGATGACGAGGATGAACATATAGAGGACATGGGGTAAGAGCATTCGAATCTGATTAGAGGTTGTATTAATATACATTTTTATTAGTTATTATTCATTCAAAATGTTCCATTGTTGCATTGAATTACTGATAAACAACAGCAAAGAATGCATCACACAACCCTTGCAAAAGATTGCATCAGCCGAAATGGAGTACAAATTGCACAAATTAGGGTACACTATTAGAGTTGAAAATAAATCGGTGCATTGTAATAAATGTATGAATCATATTGCATTGAAGCCTTTAGATCTCAAAGGAACCCATAAATAAATACAGGAGTATGGGTTAAGTAATGAAGCTTGCAGTACAGAGAAATAGTGTATTGATTATTAAAGTAAATATTGTGGCCAGGTACTAATTAACTGTATAGATAAAAAAAAATGGTTCCTGCGTATCAACATATTGTTTAGCTATACATAACTGAAATTGTCCATGTCCCCATTTTACTGTCAATTAGACCAACATTAGCTCATGCATTTGACCTCATGCATGCAGATGACAGTAGATAGCGTGGTCCTCCGAGTGTTTCATTCAACCCTAAGATGCAACATCAAAAACATGTGGTTCACTTGTCTGGAATCAGATGTTAGCTTTCACCTTCTTTTTATTGCTTGTTGTCATGATTTAGAACATATTCCAATCCAATTATAGTTAGAATTTGCAATATATAACATAATTCAAATATTTCCATATTAACTAGAGATATAAGTGTGATATTTGAACTGATTTCACTTATGCAAACAATAAAAAATAAATCTTGATGGATGTGTGTCTCGCTGAGTTGGTGTGGAGTGAAACGTTGACTAAAATAAAATCACGGCTGCCTGCGAGACAGGTGTAAGACAGATTAAAGAAACACCTTTGGTGTTAACAGGCTACACCAGACTTCTTTTTTTTTATAGAAGTTTCTTTCCTGATAATCATTTCAGAAAGTTTGTGAATGGTTTGGCTAGAATGAATTTGCTGTGTGTCCTGAAAGGCTAACTTTAATGCAATGAATTGTCAGCACAGCATTAGGTTTTATGGAAGGCTGTGTAAGGTTTTTTTCACAGTATTTTTTTTTTTACTTCCATTTCCTTGCCTCCTTGTCTTTGTCTAAAAGTTATGACATTCGAATTTGACATGTATCAAATTGCAGGCTTCAGCATGTTTGCTGGATGAAGGCCAGTCTCAAATGTCATGTTTCGTACTTATTCCAGCACCAGTTGCTCCATTAACTGTGCTGCTGGTGTTATTGGGCTTGACAGGGCTCTCAGTGGAGACTAACAAAGTTAGCGGCATGCTGGCTGTTTCTGTGGTCTGTCGGCTGAATGCTCCTGTTCTTTCCTCTCTCACTATCACATTACGTTCAAGTTAGCCTGAAGAAGAGTTAGCTTTAGCTGCTGAGTGGCCTGACCACAGGCATTGTGTGCATGTATGTGTACAAGTGGAGACAGGTGAACACATTTATCGCTCTCAACCTGAACTGAAGGGTTTGCAGAGGAGGCAAAGCACATTAACCACTGACGTTAAACAGAACTGATTTACAGATTATACTCTTTAGATGAGCAGGGTTGGCAGATTCTGTCTCTGTTTTCCGTTCACATCTAGCTGGTCTGTGGTAACCACGTTTGCCAGCTATAGGTGTAGCCCTTCTCATGTTCCTCGCTTCAAGCAGAATAGAATCATTCAGCACGTCAACCTGCACAGCCACTTTTCTAAACTCAATTTCCATTCCTAGCCTACAGTGAGGTTCTCCAATTTGCGATGAACTTGAGGATAACATTGCTGACCTTTTGCATGGACCCCGAAGGTCTTTTTGGGAGAACATGAGTCTGATTATTGCATTACATTGATAGCTTTATTCCTGTCCTTAACTCTGAGCTTTGGCACAACAGTTTAGTAACATAGTTCTCAGACCAACTACAGTAACAGATCACAGCCTCTTTGAAAGTGGACATATTCAGGATCTATTTACTGGCCTAAGGATAGAGCAGAGAGTGTCACTCAAAAAGTATTAAGTGATTATCTTCCTTCTTTGACTTGGAAACCACACAAATTCGCTAGAGGCCACAGTTTTGAATGCCTACATGGCTGTGGAAATTGATATGGTGGCACAAGGAACTGATTATTTGCTGTTTGATAGCAAAGAAATAGTGGTGATGGGCTGTAGTTGCAGTACTAATATATTAGTTACATAATGTTCTGTTATTTTCTCTTCATTCACAGCACGGATGAGGAGGACTGGTGTCCACCCCTGCCAGAAAGGACCTATCTAATGGATGGGGTAGCTGAGGATGGACCATGTCCTCCTCCCAGAGGAGACACCTCATCTCCGACCACCTCCTACAGCCACCAGTCCACGGCCACTCTCACTCCCTCACCAAGAGAGGAGGCACGCCACTGCAGTGACACACCAACTCGCCTGCACCAGTCTGATCAACACCAGTCAGGACGGTGAGATTATCATTATATTGGCATTTATTGTTAAGGATGTAACGCAGTGCAGCTGTTTTTGTATTTAGATTTTTATGTGTACGTGGCCTAAACCAGAAAGTTTTAGTTTTGGATTTATATATATATATATATATATATATATATATATATATATATATATATATATATATATATATATATGGAAAATTACAAGAAAAAGGTAGAAATGCCATTGTTGTCATGGCGGTTAGTGAATTCTCGCTTTGAGAGTTCCTCAGCCTTAACTACATCATTCCAGTTCTTAATTAGGCTTAACTAAAAAATTTATATTACACTGTTTTTTTTATTGTTTTATGTCACAAAATATAAACAAACTAGCAGTCTACTATAAACCACTTTCAACCTGAGCTGACATTTACAATTGTCCATTGTGCAGTGCTAAATGCTAAAATCTGTTCTCACCCACACAGGCATGTACATAAAAAATAAGATCTAGGGGGAACATCTAAACTTTTGTCTATATCGTGTAGATTTAGTTCCTGTGTGTGTTTCAAAAATTAACTTTGTTTTCGCAAGATAATGTGTGTGTTTTTTTTCTTGCACACTGTAACCATATATCACATTATCCTGTATTGTGATACTGTATGTGTGAAATAGATGACATTCTCCTCACCTCACTGTGTCTGTATAACAAACACATCTTCAGGGAATTTGCTTCCTGGCTTTTACCTTCCTGCCATGCCTCTGTGATATTTTATTTATTTTATTTTCTCTCTAGATGTATTCCCCTTACTTACTCCCTTGTTTCTGCCTCAGAGAAATGTACCTTCTGAATAATTGATCCTGCTTTCAAATTTTCTTTATTATACCCATTATTTCCTGATGCTTAATATTTTTTTCCCTTATGTTGCGTGTCTTCCCTGGTGAAAGTTCATGAAAACAGTTCATTTAAAGATACAACTGTAGTTTATTCATTCAGTAATTTTTTAAATATGTAATGGGACCTGTCCATGTTTTGCCTCGTTTTGATGTTGACAGACGATTGCCATGTGGGCCAGTGCCAATCCCACGGGCACCGAGCCCTCCCTTGACGCAGTCCAACCCGAACCTGCCAACCAATCAGGAGAGCTCTGAGTGCAGCACGCCACACCGCGCTGTACACAGACGTGATTTAAGCCAAGGAGCAGCACAGAGTGTAGATAATGTCAATGCACCAGGTGTGTATGTGTTTTTCTTTTGTCTGCAATCATGCATTCAAAATGTACAATCATATCATTTGCATCATTGAATAAATAAGAGCAGCACTATTTTAAATAATTAAACTTTCTACCAAATTGTAAGCATAGAAATGAAGCATTACATGATTTTTTAAAAACACAAACTATTATAACGTTGCACCACCTTTACAGTGCATTCGCTGTGACCTTATGCAATCTTATAAAATGTCAAAACATTTATTTATATTATGTTCATATTTTATATTAATTCTTGTATTGAGACCACTCTGTAAAGTCTTCATCCCGAAGGCTTTCATTGGGGTTAAGGTCAGTATTCTTTGGTGGCCAATTCATATGTGAAAATGATTCCTCATGCTCCCTGAACCACTCTTTCACAGTTTAAGCCTAATAAATCTTGACATTGTCATGCTGAATGAAATATGCCTGTGCTGTTGGAGAAGAAATAAATCTATTGATGGGATAACCTGGGCATTCAGTACATTCATAACTTTATTTTATTGCTGCATAATGCTGCTGAGCCAAAACCTGACCAATTGAAGCAACCCTAATCATGACATTGCCTCCAGAGGCTTGTATAGTAGATACTATGCTTGACAGGTCCATTGCTTCATGCATGTCCCTTCTTACCCTGAAGCACCCATCTCTTTTAAATAGGATCAATCTGGACTTATCAGACCAGATGACCTTTCTCCACTGTTCCACGGTCCAGTCTATAGGTTCCCTAAAAGACAGATTTCTTTTCAGTTCTTATTTTTCCAGTTACATTGTGCATGTAGAAATGCTTTCTCAGTGTTAAACATGAAAAGCTGTGAGCTGCACTGAAGATTTTGCATGATCTGGCTTCACCAAAAGTATAAAGAATCTAGAATGTCTGATCAATAATGCGATGGACAGTTCTTAGCTTGATTCCAGAGATGTCAGCAATCTCTGTAGATATTTTCTTTTAAGTCTATTTTAGAAATAAAAAGCTGCCCACTGCATAAGTTAGGATTTAAAGAAGTGTTGCCAGATGACGCATATTAATCCCTGTTTTGTGGCCAGTGTATTGGGGTACAGATTTTTAGTTTATACTACTACCTTGCAGAAACTTGAAAAAGGTTTTCGTCAGATAGCTGTAGAGCAGCCACATCAGATGTAACACATTTTTTGCACCTTGTTAGGTCGAGCGAGAACCTCTGCAGGCGAGCAGAAGGCTCGGGTAAAGAAGAAAACCTCAAAGAGCAGCCAGTACCGCAGAGACATCATACAAGAAGGTAAGAGCAGCTCAGCGTTTTATAAATCTGTGTATGTTCCTGTCTGTATAAGTTACATTTTATATGTTGGTCCCTCTCTGTGCTTGTGCATAGGGAACAAAGTAGTTTACAACTGTAGATTTTGATGAGGCATGACAACATTAATGATGACATTAACCTCAAAGAAATTAAAGTTAAGAGGTTTTGACAGATCACGTCTGCTACAGGCTACATTAAGTGACTTTTCTAAAGGAACACTGTAACAGAAAAACGAGAGTTGACAGTGTGTACAGGGAGTGCAGAATTATTAGGCAAGTTGTATTTTTGAGGATTAATTTTATTTGAGGATTTAATTTGAACAACAACCATGTTCTCAATGAACACAAAAAACTCATTAATATCAAAGCTGAATATTTTTGGAAGTAGTTTTTAGTTTTAGCTATTTTAGGGGGATATCTGTGTGTGCAGGTGACTATTACTGTGCATAATTATTAGGCAACTTAACAAAAAACAAATTCATACCCATTTCAATTATTTATTTTTACCAGTGAAACCAATATAACATCTCAACATTCACAAATATACATGTCTGACATTCAAAACCAAACAAAACAAATCAGTGACCAATATAGCCACCTTTCTTTGCAAGGACACTCAAAAGCCTGCCATCCATGGATTCTGTCAGTGTTTTGATCTGTTCACCATCAACATTGCGTGCAGCAGCAACCACAACCTCCCAGACACTGTTCAGAGAGGTGTACTGTTTTCCTCCTTGTAAATCGCACATTTGATGATGGACCACAGGTTCTCAATGGGGTTCAGATCAGGTGAACAAGGAGGCCATATCATTAGATTTTCTTCTTTTATACCCTTTCTTGCCAGCCACGCTGTGGAGTACTTGGGCGTGTGTGATGGAGCATTGTCCTGCATGAAAATCATGTTTTTCTTGAAGGATGCAGACTTCTTCCTGTACCACTGCTTGAAGAAGGTGTCTTCCAGAAACTGGCAGTAGGACTGGGAGTTCAGCTTGACTCCATCCTCAACCCGAAAAGGCCCCACAAGCTCATCTTTGATGATACCAGCCCAAACCAGTACTCCACCTCCACCTTGCTGGCGTCTGAGTCGGACTGGAGCTCTCTGCCCTTTACCAATCCAGCCACGGGCCCATCCATCTGGCCCATCAAGACTCACTCTCATTTCATCAGTCCATAAAACCTTAGAAAATCAGTCTTGAGATATTTCTTGGCCCAGTCTTGACGTTTCAGCTTGTGTGTCTTGTTCAGTGGTGGTCGACTTTCTGCCTTTCTTACCTTGGCCATGTCTCTGAGTATTGCACACCTTGTGCTTTTGGGCACTCAGTGATGTTGCAGCTCTGAAATATGGCCAAACTGGTGGCAAGTGGCATCTTGGCAGCTGCACGCTTGACTTTTCTCAGTTCACGGGCAGTTATTTTGCGCCTTGGTTTTCCACACGCTTCTTGCGACCCTGTCGACTATTTTGAATGAAACGCTTGATTGTTCGATGATCACGCTTCAGAAGCTTGGCTATTTTAAGACTGCTGCATCCCTCTGCAATATATCTCACTATTTTTGACTTTTCTGAGCCTGTCAAGTCCTTCTTTTGACCCATTTTGCCAAAGGAAAGGAAGTTGCCTAATAATTATGCACACCTGATATAGGGTGTTGATGTCATTAGACCACACCCCTTCTCATTACAGAGATGCACATCACCTAATATGCTTAATTGGTAGTAGGCTTTCCAGCCTATACAGCTTGGAGTAAGACAACATGCATAACGAGGATGATGTGGTCAAAATACTCATTTGCCTAATAATTCTGCACTCCCTGTATTTATCCAGCATGCAGTCTAGCTCATTTTAAACAGCTTTTAAGTGCATGTGTTTAGTTGTGTTTGTAGGTGAGCACAGTGAAGCAAGTAGTAAATGCATTTTTCTTCTTTTTGTCTGTGTTTTTAATAGGAAAGATGATTGCATTTCAGAAATGCATGTACACTATGGCAGATATTAACCCATAATCCTTTCTTTTCTCTCCTACTATTCTATTGTCTTATGCAAATAATGGTGCTGCCTTAGATGTTGCCTTTTTTGTGGAAGAAATTGAGCATTTTGCTAATTTTTGTTTCTCATTGACTGTCATGTCTGGATAAAAAAAACTATGGAAAAATGTATAAACTGAACAAAGTGCAGGGGGCAGAGTGATTCTTGCCCCAATGAGTCTTCGAATTTCTCTTGGTGCAGTTCCAATTTTAACCACTAGGTGCACAATTTCACATTGTTTAGAAAGTCAGTGGTGGACGAAGTACACAAACCATGTTGTGGTTGAGTTAAAGTAGAGATACACTAGGTAAAATATTACTTCAGTAAAAGTAAAAATGCTCTCTTTAAACTTTCATTTGCTAAATACAAAAGTATTTGCGTTTAAATGTACTTAAGTATGCAAAGACTTTTATTTTGGCTATAATGTACCTTTTATCATTTTTGTCACAAGCCTCTTGCTCTTCAACTCAGCTAATGTGAAGACTCTAATGTTACTCTTCACACCAATATATTATTAGATCGATATCTATTATAATCATGAGCCCAAAACCTTCTTTTCACTACTTAAAAAAATTGCTCAGATAAGGCCACATGAGTTGTGGCAAGTTGGAGAATTATTTTGAAAGAATATATAGAGTTGTCAATAAGGATGAATATTTTGGCATGTCTGTCTCTCCAACACCTATATACAAGCCAACGCTTTATGTGAATATATGTGCAAGTGTGTAGTGTGTGAATGTGTTCCATGTCAGCCATCTTTTTAGAAATGTGTTTGATTGTAATAATTACATTTATTAGCTTTTTAAGCAAAAATTCTAGAAACAGCTGCACACAATACCTTCACATTTAGGAATGGCAAATGGCAAGAGTGTATGTGTGCTAAAATGATGAATAATTATGATGGTCATTCGAGAAACCGAGAGAAAGTCAAGTCAAGTCAAGTCAAGTTTATTTCTATAGCGCTTTTCACAACAGACATTGTCTCAAAGCAGCTTTACAGAAATCAACAGTTAAGTTGAATGGTGTGCATTTATTTGTGATGAGCAGCCGTGGCAACTGTGGCAAAGAAAAAATCCCTTAGATGTTATGAGGAAGAAACCTTGAGAGGAACCAGACTCAAAAGGGGAACCCATCCTCATTTGGGTGACATCAAGAGTGTGATCATAAATCTTTCAACAGTACAGAAACACTTTGTATTGGCACATTCTTTAGCATTATTTCACATGCTTTGTTATTTTAGTGCAAACAATTCTTGTTATTTTATTGGCAAAAGAATGTGTGTGTTAACCATTAGATACTATCTTTGCAGATCTGCCTCCTCCTCCAGAACCCCCTCCGGAGGACGAGCCTGTCCAACTTCCAGCAGGAGATCTGGAGTGTGGACACACATCTTTAGAAAGAGACGGCGCCTCGCTGTCCTCCATGGAGAGGAGAGATCAAAACACGCGCAAGAACTCAGCTCAAAGACGCAAAGATGGTGAGAAGACTGCTTGTGACTTACACCGAAATGAAGTACAGCAGTACAGTACATGGTCTCTGTGCATTATAGATTCATTACTCATATGGGCTTATGCAGCACAGTGGCACAGATGCTTACAGTGAAATATCGCTGGAATCAGTAGAGTTCGTAATTAAAGCCTTTTCCAATATTCCTCAAAGCTCATGGGTAGCACTGACTGATGTGCAAAATGTATCACTCCACAGATGACGACTTGGTCCCTTACAACAAGCACAACATTCTGTCCCGTGGTCAGATGTCCAGCAACTGCTCCACGTCAGGAAGTTCTTCATCACGGGGCTCGACAGGATCCAGAGGTCATGGAAACAGCCGGAAAAGGAATGAGGTGAGATGCTTTGGAACTGAAGATATGCATCTTATAGCAACATAACTTGAATGTTGGGATCTGGGGTTATTATTTAAACATAACCCTGTAGGGGCCGTAATCTACTTTGAATAGCACTAAGGAGGAAAAGCTCTCAATCAGTAAAGCTTTAATTGCCCCTTAAGCCCTTAATTTCTAAAGGTTATCTCACACCAACACTATAATTGTCAGTAATTAGGCACAATACATAAACATTGCGTGCTTTTTCTTTTCCTACTATGATTGAGATCGAATTGGATCCCATTTTGTGCCAGTTTGAGACTCAATTGGATCCTAAGTGCTCTCATTGCAGAAATTAAGCACATTTGTCCTTTTCAAGTGGAACACATGGTTGTCAAAGTGGCATGATAATTTCCCATAGCAGGGTTTTTAGGGGTCATCATTTAACACTACACAAAATTGCAAAACCATGGTTTGCACTGGGTGTGTAAAAAATATTTGTGCTTGAATTTCAGGTTAATTCCTTGTTTCCACTTTATATGTAAACTTGTATGTAGAAAAAAAAAACATATTGCTGTGACCGATTTCTGGCAGAACAGTCAGGTTTTTCACAAAAAAATTGACTTTTCTGTGTAACATAGATACAACCCCCCCGCTGTCCCCCTTTATAAAGCTTCAAGAATGCTATTTTTTTTATTTGCATATGTTCGGTCAATAAGTGTGCAGAGTAAACATCTATTCAATTCAATTCATTTTTATTTGTATACCACTTCTAACAATGCACATTGTCTCAAAGCAGCTTTACACAGACAATGTGGTAAGAAAGAATGAATAAGATGTTCTTTATGTGTAAGTTTGTCCCTAATGAGTGAACCGGTGGTGATTGGGGCAAGGAAAAAATCCCTGAGATGGCATAAGGAAGAAAACTTGAGAGGAACCAGACTCAAGAGGGAACCCATCCTCATCTGGGTGGCACAGAATGTCCATTATATCTGTAATACCAATTCCTCTGTTGCAAAAACAGCTGTTGGCATTATTTTTTTTAATGACACATGGTCATATTTTTAATGTATTATATTTAAGGTATTTATTAAATTTTGAATGAACTGCAGATGAAATATACCAGTATAGAGAGATTTTCTTTTAGACAGTGTTGTGATGGTGTTTTGGGAATTCTTGCAATTCTATTAATTAATTAATTTTATTTTTTATTAAAAAAAAATCTATATCATAAATAGAGAACCAGATTTCAAAACTGTATGTAGTAAACAGTGTGACAGTGTCACCTTGTGAAGTCTTTTCTCAGGCTACAAAATACACATGTACATCATTAGCAAAATATTAATACATTTACAGCACAAACTTTGCTGCAGCTCACATCAGTTTATGTTCTTAGGCTTGATTCCGAAACAAAGCTCTATAGTATTTGTGCTGCAGACTCTATGTCTGACCCGAGCTTTGATCAGCAGCATAGAAAGACTCGGCATAGCCAAAGAGAACACACCCATAATGCCATCCCAGTGACCCCAACCCCTTCTTTTTATGATCTTAAACCTTTTTCTTTTTCTTTTCTCTTAAGCGGGGGAGTCCTGCCATGGGAAACAGGGCATAAACCCGTGTCCTTCACAGACCCCTGTCTCAGATCTATCCCCCCTCTCAGGTTTCCCCTCCGGGAGCTTTAAAAGCAGCCCCTGACAAAAGAGGGCTGTGTGTTCCCGGGGGAGGGGGTTTCGGGTTACCCTTTTCCTCATCGTTATCTTTCCCAGCCGCACAGGGCGCGTGAAAAGGTGCTCAGTTGCGAGGGGCTTCACAAGAGACCGTCTTCGATCATACGATAACCATAAATAAAATTTAATTTACCAGATTCAATGATTTCCTCGTGAATAAAGTATTTTCATCTCCGTCTGTCGACATACAGTGTTCACCGTGTTAACGCACTATATTTTATACATGTAGAAATCGTGTCAATTCGTTTTATTTGTATATTTGCATAGCTAGGAACAAACATTGTTAAGAAGCACCTTTGCTAAATCTGGATGCAGACTGAGATTTCTATTGGGCCACAGGCAACAATGTCAAGGATAATTCTGTGAGATGTCATAAGGGGGGAAAAACTTCAGAGCAACCAGATTTCTTCTGGAAACAGGATAGTAAGATTCTAAATCATTACATTATATATTTTGAATAAAATCTTACGGACAGCGTTGATGATTCCAGGAGCAGCTTTTTGATCCAAATCTACAGTGTACATTATACATAAGTCAATTCAGTGCATCATGTTTTCATTCAATTGGGATGCAGCTGAGCTTTTCTTGTGTCTTTGGTTTTTCTTCAAAGAAACAAATTAAAGCTGGTTGTTTGTTTTGACTAGAAAAGAGCTTTTTTTAACACTATTTTGTCTTTTTTTCCTTCTAATCCTATTTTTTTGTTTGTTTGTTTTTTGTTTTTATTTATAGGAGATGAGATAAGCGAATGCCAATAAACAGGGGAAGGAAAAAAAACTTCGGTCAACACAGCCGTCAGTATTCTCGCATTGTCTTGCCTGAAAGAACAGATGAGCAGAGAGGAAGTTGAGGATGAGTAGATCCATTATCAGCCTCATCAGATACAAATCATGGACGTTTGATTGCGTTATTATTATTATTGTTATTTATGACTTTCATGGGGCCATTTGAAATCCCATTGTCACTGTAAATAGTCTTCTCTTTAAGCTTTTTACACGAAGGTCCAGATAGAGAAAAAAGAAATATATTGTATTTATAAGAAAAAAAGACACAAAAAGAAAACGTCGAACTGTCCGATCTAAAGAAAAAAAAGTATCGTCTGAATGTGCCAACTGCTTTTTTTTTGTAGAACTGTACACAGTATTTTTTTTTTTATCCCATACATGATATTGCACTCTTGTTGTGTTGAAGAGCAACAAATGATAAAGAGCACAATGTGTGTTTGAGCTAAGGACATCGTTAGCTTTTCATTTTTTTCCACTCAAACAAACGTCTGACCAAACTCCATTACTGTGTTTGTCTGTCATGGAAGGCTGTCTCTCTTTTTAAATTTTTTTGTTCTTTCTTTTTTTCTTAAGGACTGCTTCAGTGAAAGTGTGAAAATGTGTTCTATTCAGAAAAAAGGGAAATCAAATCTGTTCCGCTGACTAACTTTTTGGTAGTCCTTGCTGTTTTGTAAAAATTAAATAAAAACCCATTTGGTCAACCATATGTGGAGTCGATATTAATTTCGAAAAAAATTGTTGAAAAATTACTTGTATACTAACACTAGAAAATGGTCTACACGATTTCGGCTGTGGTGAGTGAGTGGAGGATGTAAAGAAGAAAAAACTTTTTAAAGTTTCTTTAAAGCTTAAACTTCCATAAAGGAGATCTAACTTCCATCTGCCAGTTCAGCTCATGGAAACAAGGCACGATGCCACTGGCACAGAGCTCCGAGCGAAAGCACAGAGAAGAACGAGAGGAAAGGATTTCAAATGTGACAAGAAAAATGGCTGAATGAAGGCACAGGAACTAGTGGAGAGTAAAAATAAAGCAGACAGAGGCGAAAGAATGGGACATGGAGAAAAAAAAGATTCTCACACACAACCCTGAGGACATGAAGTAAGAGATCCGAAACGAGAAAGTGAAGAGTGAACTTGGAAAGAGAAACCGAAATGGAAAGTCAGAGGAAGGTAACTGAAGGGTGACGAGGAAATGGTGGAAAGAGGAGGAAAAGATTTCTCTTGCTTCTATGTGATACACGCTGGCCTGAGATGACAAGAGTTTTTTACAGAGAGACAAAAGAGTAAGGATAACTTGAGAGGCTTGAGTGCGAGGAGCTGCTTATCATGTTACAGATCTTTACCTTATTGAAAGCTTTTCGAATGAACTTCATTTGGATAGATTTCCTGCCCCTTGTGTGAATTAAACTGGACAGAGGTCTTAACTATCATTGTCATTGAGTAATAGTGCTTTTTCCAGTGATGTATTGCTGACCATCATTGTGCGATTAGACAGATATGGATGAAATTGTGACCTTTGGAAACATACTCTCAGAAGCAGACACAGACATATAAACAATCCCTCTCTCTCACTCACTCTCAATAGAGGTTTCCTTATCCATAAATCACAAGCTCATTCATTAGTTGTGTGTCGTTGTGACACGCCCATCAGGGCTGGAGGGGAGCAGAGAGCAGTTAAAATACCGCACGGCAATTTCCATGTTAATTACCCAGCCGAGAGATGGATGCTTTTCACTTTATTGTTCGTTTAATGTATGCAAAGTGTGTGCGATTGCAGCATGAAAACTAAGAGGTGATTGTTCTGGAAGCAAAACACGCTTTGACATTTGGCTTATTTTACCATAAACACTGGTTTCAACTGGCGAGCACGCTAAAAAGACAAGACGCCGGCCCGTAACGGCGGCCAGCTGCACGGACGAGTGGTGCATTACGGATAAAATGAGAGCGAGCCACCTAAGGCCTTCAAAGTGTCAAACTGAATAAAAAAATACTCATCCAGAGATCTACAATTACCACCCTTCATTTACATAACCTCACTCAAACTCTATAAATCATCATTTCCCAGTACAAACGAAAGATTTCAAGTACCTCGGAACCCAAAATATGACTTTTTTTTATAGTTAACTCTTGCATGGCTTGCTTTCTTTCAGTTCAGTAGCTTTATCCTGGTTATGGGTGCAGTAAAGATGAAGCCTATTAGAATGAACACTATGTCTGAGGAATGATATATCTTGGAAGGGATGGCCGTCCATCACAGTGTACCATGCATACACACCTGCATACCTTGGGGCAATAGAGCATTGCCAATCAATCTACTACCATGGGAGGAAACTGGGAACCCTGGATGAAAAACTCCATACACATACACATATATATACACACACACACAGGAGCAGGAGCAGGCAGCAATGGTCCACAATGTAAAGGTGCATTGTGGACCATTGCTGCCTGCTCCTGCTCCTGCTCCTGTGTGTGTGTGTGTGTGTGTGTGTGTGTGTGTGTGTGTATGTGTATATGTGTATATGTATGGAGTCCTCCCATGGTAGTAGATTATCTAAGGCTCAGTTTGAACTCCCTTAGCAAAGTCCTGCATCATTCCTTTTTGTGAATGATGCAGGGTTTGCTAAGAGAGTTCAAACTGAGCCTTAGATAAGAAACACACACACACACACACACACACACACACACACACACATACACAATTAATAAGTATGAGAAACTCAGTTAATGTGAGCAATATCCAGCAGATGGCAGGAGGAATTTGGAGCGTTTCCAGATTCCATTTTCACATATTTATTTATATCGAGTAAAACTGCAAAGAGTGATTTAATAATTTCTCATTAATCAACAGACAAGATAATAAATAGTTCTAAAATATACTCAGGGAATATTTTAATTACACTACAGTGAGACAAGCGGATTTGTGTTGGACCTGAGGCTTTTAGAAGACAGAATGACTCTTGAATCTAATCCTCTGGAGCAGATATGGGTCACCAAAAAGGTTTGCTCCCAAGGGTTCTTTGCTCCACATCGCTCATGTTTGTCTCACGTTATCTTCCTGCAAGAAAGATGGATCTGGCCTGGAAGCCAAGCTCAGCTGGACGCCACTCTGCAGAGAGGAGCTTAATTTTCATTTAGGAAGGAGACAGAGACAGAGAGGGGAGATTATTACGCAGGTGTTGCACATTAATGACCATTTAAATGGGGTCATTTGAAGGGATTCGGAAAGGCGTTCGCCGGGTGTGTAAATACTGGTGTGTGTAAATACTATATATGTGTATGGATATATATATATATATATATATATATATATATGTGTGTGTGTGTGTGTGTGTGTGTGTGTGTGTGTGTGTAAGGGCCCAAACATGTGGCCATGGGGAGTGATTAAGGAGGACAGGATATAATCCGTCCTTGGTGTGTGTGTGTGTGCATGTGTGTCAGGCTGCTGGCCAGCATTGTATGATTTAATGCTTTTTGTTTGTAAAAAAACTAAACTCTAAACTGATTCCCAAACTCACCCAATCAGCCTCAAACACCCTGTTTATGTTTTCACATATGTACACACACACACACACGCACACGCACTCTCTCTCTCACACACACACACACACACACACACACACACACACACACACACACACACACCACAAACTACTGTTCTGATAAGAGAGGAAAGCTGCCAGTCGCTCCTATCACCAAGGCACAGTTTATTCGTATTAAAAGTTTTTTGAGTGCACATTGGAATTAGTAAATATATCAGATATAACAATTTAGTTTGACATTAGAAATCAATTTTTTTAAGTTAATTCAGGGAATATGTCATCTTAATCGTAATCATGTCAGTAGGATCTAAGCTTACAAATCTCAGTTGGGTGGCTTTTGTTCAGTTGATATTACCTTCCGCTTTACATAAAAAAATAGAACACACATAAAAAAGAAAGCTATAATTCTACTAAAAACTAAAAAGTACATAAAAGAAACAATAAAAACTGCTGTTGAATATTTCCTGTGCTATTCAGACGGCTATAACGTCCCAGCATTTGTGAGACTGTGTATTAAATAACAGTGGTTTATTTACATTGTAGATTTGAGTTAATAGTTTGCTGTACAGAGCTTTTTTTAATGAGACCATATGCAGCCTTTTCTACACTATTAGTCATGAAAAACTCTTTTCAAGTACACGACCATAGTTTCGATACAGACTGCAGCAGACAGAGTGATCATCTTTGTGAGGTGTTTTTATACACCAGCTCAGCTCTTGTGCTCGGGGACGTCTCTGTTGACGCCCTAAACTGGGCCTTCCTCTCACCCACCCAGGCTGTGCTCCAATCCCACATGGCGAGAGGGTCCACCTCCCCAAAACATTCCCGTGGGGGGAACAGCACGCTCAGCGGAGACCCGGGAGGCGAGAAATCTGTTTTCACACACACAAACACAACATATGAACAACCTTGATATTCACTATTGCACTTTATCCTAAATGATATGGTCCAATACACTTCAATAAATTGCACCAGTCGACAAAACCTTCCTACTTTTACAGAGATGCCCAAGCAATTTCATTTAGTTGGAGAAAGAGAAAGGAGGGGAAAAAAACAATTTGGTAAATGGGAACTTTGCACAACCCTATTGAGAAATGTGATTAATTTGGTGACTCAATAAACGGTGAAGTCGCCCATTCAATTTCCTGAGAGCCACTATTGTTCCCATAACCCCCTCCCTCTCTACATATCCTTTAGCTAAAGCCGCAAGATATGGCCTAAATTATTAGCCGTCTAATCTCTATAACGCTGTTTTTTGGTGCTATCTCTGAGTTGGGGATGCATGCTGTATGTGCTGGGGCTTTATGGAAGTTGGGCTTGAAGATAAGTGTAATGGTGTAAATGACAATAAATCATATCCATGTGCAGTGAACAGTACAAAGAGAAGAGATTATAAAGTAAAATGTTCTTCGGTGATTCAGTGGCAATGGCACAAACCTCTTCAAATAGCCTCTCATCTGAAATCTAATCCTGTGTAAAAAAATAATGGAATCAACACTGAGGTCATTTCGCCATCTAGTGGACTCTCAATGCAAATGCTGCAGTTTTGCTTTTAGATAATTAAACACAATAAACTGGTAATTTAGTCGAATTTTACAGGTGATCAACATTTCATTTAATTCAGATGTTTTAAATGCATTTAAACTGTGGTTTAGTTTGTGTTAACAAGACCGCAACTAGCCAATACAATTAGTTGTGATTCTGATTAATCTTTTAAAATCTTAACAATTTGTTCAGTCCATACCTTTCAAGCCATAATAAATGTGTTGTAATAGATTAGAAGGGTTATGATGATTTATTATTTGTAGTAGTAGTAGTAATACGGTAAAACCTTCAATGGTTTCAAAGTTTTGACAAATCATTGGTCAGAAACTCATAAATGCATCCCTGAGACCATGAAAATTCACATGTTTAAGTAGGACAACTTTTATTCCTTTGCACATCAGTCAAATTTTTAAAGTCAGGTTTGTGGGTAAGTGGTAGCTCAGAGGTAAAGATGTTGGCCTTCTGACTGGTAAGTCGCTCAGTGAAGTGCTCAGATGTATAAATGAGATGAACGTCGCTCTGTATAAGGGTTTCTAATAAAAGCAGTACATTAAATTAAAAGGAGCCATCAACACTGAATGGAAAACTACTTTCCCTTCTTTCTTTAAAACCTAACCAAACACCATGGGAATGTGCAGGAATGTGGTCGAGCTTGTGCATTAACGGTAGAGCAGGAGGAATCGAGTGGTAAGGATCATACACCTGTGCATAATTTTTTGGAAGTGTGCTATTTTGCATTGAGCTGCACAAGGATAAAAAGGAGAGAGACGAGAAACAAGAGAGAGATCGACAGGCAGGACAGAGTGTGTATGTGTGTGTGTATAAAATGTGTAAGTGGATGTGATTGTTGCAAAAGCTTTTTTTGTTTTCGACTTGTCATCTGCCACCCATTCTATCCTCCCTGAGCCATGTCTCCACAACCACATACTGAACTACATAGTGTTTGATCTCTTGATTTATATGTTTAACACTTTCTAACTTACTGACCAACTATGAGTTATTATTAGTTAGCATTAAAAGCTTCATGTGTCTTTTGACATTTATTTTGGCTCAGGAGTACAGACGTGGTATATGTTTTTTTAATGGCATTATGTTAAATGTGTTAAATGATTAAATATGGGAATTTGACATAATTACAGATGTTAGTAGTAACAGGTGCTCACTTGCCTGATAAAGTTCCACTCATCGACTCAGCTGTCAAGGCCATGATGCGAGCGTAGTTCACGTCGTTCATGAAGGAGCCATCTGAAGAGCTGATGATGCTCGTTCTGTTACTCGTCGTATTGTCCTCAGACACTGACCCCCAGCTGTTCCACAGTGAGCCCTCCCAGTCACTGCAACAGAAGGAGGATGTGCTTCTCATCGCTGTTCTCTGTGGGTCTACTGCCTGGCACTCCAGCTCATCGTCGACATCAACCTGTGCGTCGAACTCAGATGGTCCACATATGTACCCAAAAGTGGGGGTGGGGGAATAGGGCCGAGGTAAGGAAGAAGACTTTTCACTCAGTGTGCTAAAGAGAAAGACACACAGTCATTAGATCATTAATTATGTTGTATATATTTCAGATATGATTCATATATTTCTTATTTCAGACACAGTGTGTAAATTGCACAGTATTAGGTCTAGAGCAGGGGTCACCAACATGGTGCATGGTTGCCCGCAAGGACTACATGAGTCGCCCGCAGGCCTTTTCTAAAAATAGCTCTTAAACACACTTCTCAGGTTAAAAATCCAGTTACAGGATGAAACCAGAGAACCCAGAGTAAACACAAGAATATGCTTTCAAAAAATGGTCTCACCTGTGTCTAGAAGTGAGCTTGAAGTACTGGTCATGTGCTCTTGTGCTCATCGTGTCGTCCGGGTCATCACCAGTGGACAGACAGAAGGAGGTTGTAGAGAGATGGCTGTAGGAAGGACTGTGTTGAGAGGGACAGCCAGTGGAAGCTGCACACACAGACTGCAGAGAGCCAGCATCCACGGTCAGCTTAGTGGACCGACTGGACCTAAGAAAAGAGACAATTATTTACAGTGTATCTGCCTCAATAGCTCCTGAAATCTAAATTCAAATACATTTTATAACTATTAAAAATATTTAAAGATTTTATTGATGGACATTAGATGAAAAACATAAAAGGCTGACTGGAACTGGATCAGTTTCTTTCTGTTCGTCATTATTAAAAACCTTCATCAATGCGTTTCAAAAAAGAGCAATTATTTATAATACCTGTGCAGCAGTAAAAAATTTAATAACGATCAATTCACAAGTTGCTAACGCAAAAGCAGGTTTATCCAATAGTTGCTCATGAATCATTTGGACAAAGAGCTGATATTATATAGCATAAAAATTGTGACTCAAGATGGTGTCAATCTAATTTCCAAGTAGTAATATTGCACGTGTCTTTTTCTTATTGCAAAATGTTTTGTTTACACAATTTTATTATATGGTTCATAAATATATTTAAAATCCTGAAATTTCAGTTCTTTGATTTTATTTAATAGTGTCACTATTTAATGCAAATAAATTTGATATGGTTAAGTTTGTTCATTCATTCATTCATTCATATGTTCATTTATTTATTTATTCATTCATTCATTTATTTAGTAAAGGCTTATTCCAGGTCAGGGTCACTGTCAATCACCCTATAGTTATTTTATTTGAAATAGCCTAAATAGTCACTTTAATTACATTTTTGTGTCTTTCTATAGAAAACAAATTGGCATTAGAAAAAAAAGAATAGTGGTTCTGTGCTGTCTCTAATGGTGACATTCTGTCTGGAAACATAACATTACTTTTCTGAGGGTTGTTATCAACTCATACTGTGTTTGAAGGTGTTCTGTAAGCCACTTCCTCTGCCTCTGGTCTCTAATCTAGTTTCTGGCCTTTAGGTCTACGTGGCCTTTTGTGTCTGTGAATTCTTGCTGCATTTTAATTTGACACACATCCAGACTCTCTAATGAGAAGAGTGGAGCAGCAAGTCCATTAAAGTGAGCTGTAGGCGAAAAATGTTTCCTGGCCAAGAGCAAGACTTCCTCTTCCATTTATGCTTAATGACAGTCTAGTCACAAATCCTCTCTTGTGAATATTGTTTTTTAAACTATGTGTAGATTAAATGGGAAAAAAAAACTTCTGGCCTTCCCCTATTATAATATTCAACATGGTATATGAAATTATATAAGCTATAAGAAGTGTATAAGAAGTTATTGTAGACAATTGGTCATTTCAGACAGCTTTGTTAGTATAAAAAATACATGATATCTTCGACAGAGAATCTTTGCATGTTCTGCAATCAGAGTTGGTCTTTTAAATGTCTATAAATAGTGCTATATCATCTTGAGTTTGTAAATGAAACTACTGATGTTTAAAGCTATAAAATAGTCTATAGAGGGAACCAGGTTGAACAAGTCTAACCTTTGACTGATTGCCGAAGAGTCAGGGTTAATTCCAACAAGAAATAAAATGATAGGGTATATGTTGATCCTGTTTACAGACCACAGGATTCCACAGCGAGAAGAAAATGCAAATATTTGATTAATATAAGAATTTTTTTCAATTAAAATGACTGATTCCAACTTTGTAGCACTTCACCATCTCACAACTACTTATCTCAAAAAGGTTCTACATTTTAAGTCCCACATATTTTACGATCTCTACTACCATCTCTACTATCAGACTCATCAATATGATGAGCAGATTGACGGGCCATGCTTCCCTTCTAACCTATTTCATCCTAATCTGATGTTCTGTATATTTGTCAGTTGTGTTCATTTCCTCAGACACCAGGCACTCATGTAACCTTGGTGCCTGGTGTAATCAGACACAGATAAAGCCAAAAGCGGGATGGGATATACGCTAGGTGTGTGTCTGTGTAGCATAGAAGAAAAATTGAATGAATAGAAAGAATATATCTACCCCAAGATTAGATATGCCACTTTAATTAACCATAATTTAATTATAAAATAAATCTCTTTCTCAACCAATCACATCTCTTACCACTTCCTTTTACGACACTTCCTTTTAGCTCTTTTTCGAATTGTAAAGTGACCTTCTCATAAATATACAGATTTCAATTCATTATACAGCATTTCTAATAATGAACTTTTATTCTTATGCTATAAGGAGAAAGATATTGATCTGTTCTCACTCGTCCTCAGAGCTGACACTGTGGTTGTCATCTGTAGGCAGAGGGGGAGGAGTGGGCATCAAATCGACCAATCGCAGTGAGGCAGAGTACTGCAGAATCCTGGGAGAAGTGAACGGTTTCATGCTGTTGGGCACTCCCACTATATTAGCAAGGAGAAATCAGAGAGAAATCAGGAGCCATTTATAGCATTACTATTGCACAGCTCTGAAATTACACTATGCTCAAACATATGGAGATGCAAAACACTACACAAACATTAGATATGTGTAAGATATCTAATTGTGCAGTTCTACATTTAAATGACAGTGTACCTGGATTCTGGCTGAGTCTGTGTTGATGGATGTTGGATGTGTTGCGCAGCATCAGCGCTTGTTGGTGTACAGGCACTAATGGAGCACTCTTTACTGCATGCAGCTCTGGAAAGAGCATTCAAACAAAACATAGGCACAGAATTCTTTAAAACACATCCAGTCCTTTCTTAATCTAAATTATTTACAGAAAAAGAATATAAAAAAAAGAAATACACGTGTGATTATACACTGTCAGGTCTATATGATGTCAAGTGTATACACACCGTTCCCTTATTATCCCTTATAACTTACTGGTCAAGCACGCAGCAAGCCACCAATTCAGGGTAGAGCGCACGCTCTGTTTTAAACTTGTTTTGATTGCTGCTTGGTGATATCTACTGAGCCTGAACACACAGTTCAGCGTCAGATCAACAGCAAACAGAACGCTTTAAAAGTAATAAATGATTGAAGAAACCCCTGACTCTAACTTGCCACAACACCTGTGGCCTTATTTGCGTAATATTATGGAAGTAGTTGAAAAGAAGGTTTTGGGCTTATGATAATTTTAGTAGATATCAGTGTTAGACTCAATTACAGTGGAACCCGGTTAGGTCGGCGGCCTAGGGGACACCAAAAAGCGTTGAGATAACCGATGATCGAGATAAACGAAAACTAATATGGCGCCGAAATATTAACATGCTTGAAATTTCTTTATGTACATGATGTGCGTTATTAAATGAGAATGTGCATGCACGTGTTTTTGGAGGTTTTTTTACACAACAGCGTTGCCGCGATTTGATTGATTGGTCATGCGGATCGAGATAACCTGTAATGCAGATAAGGAGGCGGAAGCCGAAGAAATCGCAAACAAAGTTTATTGAGAATACTTAGGAGATAATCCACCAATACTTGTAGCGAAGCAGTAATATCCAGTGGTGCGCTCCAGGAGCGCGGTCCACGTAGTTCTGTGAAAGCAGAGACAGTTCGTGTAGAGAATCCACGGATCCGCGCTATGGAAACCGCAGCGCTGGGCAGCAACGGATAAACGTGGTGCAGACAGCGTGAACATGGAAAACAGCAGGATCGGGGTAATCCGGGTGCCGTTGAGAGAATGCGGAGTGCGAGAAGAAGGGTACGTAGCGGGATACGTATACTCGATTACACAGACTGACATGAACCAACACATACGATCATGCACAAACAATAACGGACCACGAGTGTGTGGAGGTGAGGGGCTTAAATAGGAGATGGGATGAGTGAGTGAATGAGAGTCAGGTGTGTGTGATCAGCATGACTGTAAGGAGCGCACGGGAGAAGAAGCAGGGTGCTTCGGGGAACGCTGCCGCCGAAGGGGGTGTGGCAGGGGATTCCTGACATAACCGACGTTAATTGGCAAATTTGCCCCCCATTGTGTTTATCGACATAACCGTTTAAAAAATGCTAAGAGAAAGCGAGAATTTGGCGGTTCCGCTTCAAAAACGTCGACTTAATAGGTTTGGCGAGTTAACCGAGGTCGAGATAAGTGGGTTCGACTGTAATATCATTCTATTAATACATCGGTGTGCTAAGAGTAACATTAGAGTCTTTTCACATAAACTGAGTTGATTAAGCAAAGAGTCTTGTGACAAAAATGATAATAGGAACATTATATCCATAATAAGTCATAGCACTTTGGATACTCAAGTACATTTGAAGGCTAATATTTTTCTATTTTTACTCAGGTGAAAGTTTTAAGGGAGCACTTTTAATTTTAGTGGAGTAATATTTTACTTAGGGTATTTCTACCTTATCTCAAGTACATGGTTTGCGTACTTCATCCAGCGCTGTTTGTTACCACTTGTTTAACATATCACCCTGTTTCCTGTTACTTACTGCACTTCACTTTAAAGTCATCACACTTGAAGTCACATACTATAAGGTTCTATATACATGTACTACAGTACTACAGGTACTTCATGACCTAAATGTACATGAACATTTCTGGTTTTGGTGCTATAAATACTGGATTAAGGCACCTGGGCCACGAGTGGACACAATTAATTTGTTTTTTTTAGCATCATGCTTTCTTGTTGTCCCTCTGTGTGTCTGTTTGCCTAACTGAGTTACAATACCACAAAATAATGTTTATTGGATGAATGTGGAGTTACCACAATAGCCCACATATGAACTGAAAATATCCCAAAATCTTTTTACATTTGTCAAAAGGTTTATACAATATCCTGAAGTCTCCTGAAGCTTCCTTGTGGTATGAATAGAATAGAATAGAAATTGCAATTTACATAACTACATGTGTCGCTTTCTTGCTAACATTTGTTGACAAACTAGCTAGCTTCCTAGCTTCCCAACATTTACTATGTAGTATGTTAAGTTGTTTTTATTGTACTGTTTATTAAACCGATTTACCGTTATGCAAAATATATAGTATTATTGTTCATTCATGCATATAACAATGTGATTTGTATGTTGGAGGCTCTGAGTATTTCAATATTTAGATTTAATGTCATATTCAGATAAACAAGTCTTGACAGGAAAGTGCACTTGTTAAAACTGTTTATAAAACAAAAACTGGAGATGCGAAAGTTAATCAGTGAGGTGGAGGTTTTATTAAAAGTATTGGTCACCACCAATGGCTTTCTGGTGCATTGTGTCACTAAATCTATATTTCTTCTATTCCTTATTGCAAAATCAGATTTTGCTTAGCTCACCTCTTTTAAAGTTTTTCTCCCAGGATTCCTTTCGAACACCCATATTGGGCTGAGCAGGAAGAGCCCGTTTCCATGGCAGCACTTGGCACTCATTTGTGACAGGTGACTTGGTAGCAGGTTGAGTGATGCGTATCGTCTCTGAGTTGTGCTGCTGCGTGTTGAGGTGAGGCATTTTGGGGCATTGTCCTGGACTGTTAAAGGTTTTCATGGGGTTACCAGTCAGATCCACATAGAAGGTGCCATAGACGCCACAGTTGTCTGGCACTATAGGTACAGATGATTCTTTTTTTTCTGTTATGGGCAGAACTGTGGACACAAGTCAGAGAAGAAACAAGGACAGATTTATATTATAACCAGAAAATGCTTATAATTAGACTTCAGTAGAATCTGCGATTTGCCTTATAATTATGGACATGCGCTCAGAGAATGCTCCGTTAATATATCCACAAGTAATATGTGTACAAGATTACAGCTTTATATAGAACACATAATCAGTAAATGCTTAGTTTTAATTTGGAAAGAATGACATTTATTAGGATATAAATATAGTATATATACAGTATATATAAAATCTTTTGGTCATTCTATTTGTCAAAGTGTACCACCTATAAGAAACCATTTACCCTATTTGGGTAAACTGACTGAAGCTTTGTTGTATTTACTCTGGTGTGTTTAGGGTGTGAACCCACAAGTTGCATTCAAGTGTGAAGCAAAACATCTGGTCTGAGACTGGATCGAGGAATAATAACTTCCTAACAAATCCTAGTGCAGTTCAGTTTCAGTGGGAACATTCAGCCCAGACTTAACTGCAGAAAGGATAAGTTATGTAATTTTTGTCATGCGAGCTGCTAAAACGACATGTAAAAAAAAAAACTGAACAAGAGGACCAAGCTAAAGTTATCTGGTAAAAGGAGCACAAAAAATAATTTATTTGTACATTACTCAATTCTTAGTAAACTTCTCCTTGTTGATTTTTCTATTATTATTTGGGCTTAGTTTGGCCTATTTCTTGTTTATTTTTACCACCAATAGTAATAGTGAACTAATAGTTTCCACAATGATTTCACTCTGACTTGGACTTGACAAACAGAGTTACAGCAAAGAATCTGACTTTTGCTCTCAAACAAGGATAAGTCAAAGTGAATGTGAGTCTAGCTCTAGTTTAATTGGTTCTGACTCACTGGTCCTCCTGAAATCTGGTTGTTCTTGGTTTTGTGTCCACAGGCTTTGGAACTGTTCACCACTCAAGTCAGGTTTCCAAGGTCCTGACATCCATGGAGAATCAGGTGCTGCCATCCTAATCCAGAGCACAAAAAAATTATGAAATCTAAGGCAAATATGTTATGATAAATTACAACAAAACAAAGTAAAAACAAAAATTTAATCATACCTGTGCTTGATGATGAGATCTTCACTAGCAAGTCTATATAAACCTAAACAAAAGGGGGACAAAATGCCTTGAAGACTTGATGGCCAAAAAGCAATGGTAGATGTTGCAAATTTGATGTTAACCTGTTTTGTGATGTCTGTCTCTCAGACTGGCGGGTCGGACATGCTTCCGATACAGACAAGCAGCTGTCACCATCATTATGCACCACAAGAGGGCGCACACACTTCCGATAAACACTGGCTCCCTCATTAACACCAAAACATCAGACATGCTCAAGGAACTTTCGTGACCTGGAACTGATTTCTGCTTTAACTCTGGCAGAGAGAGAGAAAAGGCCAAAGACAGAGAAAATAACACATATCTTGGTTAACATTTATTATTTGACAGTGTTGAAGTATGTTTGCAAATGTTCAGAGAAAGTGCAGAATGGAAATCAGCCGATCAGGGAGAAACGACATATTGAAACAGAGAATGTTCCAGAAAGACTGGAATACACCAGTTTTTTAGTCTTGCCAAAAGAAAACAAGCTACATAAAAATGCAAGCATTTAAATGTGAAATCTGCAAGGTATAAACGGTACCTATGAGCAGTTTGTATGGATTTGTCTGAGCTCCGACTCCGGCACCGTTTACTGCTGCAACCCGGAGCCAGTACACCCTGCCAGCCTGCAGTGGCCTGATCTCCAGTGTGTGTGTGCCACTGTCCACTGTCCAGTTCAGATATTGCTGTTCTTTTTCCTGCACACACCAGACCTGAAACACACAATGCAATACAGATCCAAAATACAGCACAAACATCTTCAGCATCTACTGTATATCTTTCCAAGAATGAATAAATGTCATGGCATGTGCCATTTCTCTGTTATGCTGTGAATATAATAAGATTGTACATGAGTATTAATACTATTTAAACTTAAAGCAGATAATCATTAACACATCTCTATGTTGCAAGAAAAAAACAAATGTGTACACACTAACATCACTTATAATAACTTATAGCAATTCCAATATCTGCCATTGGGTTTTCATTAAAGGTCAGACCGGTGCATTTTTGTTCTTTTCTCAGCACTGAAAAGCATATTCAAATAAATATCTATAGTAATCCTATATGCATTGTTTAAAAAAATAGACTGCTGTACATCAACAACGACAATTGACAAATGATTTTTTAATTTTTTTTTTATTCTGGACTAATGTTTTTTAAATCCTGGACTAATGTCTCTATTAAACAAGGGATTAGGGGGTTGTGAGACTATTAAGATGATACTTTGCAGAGTTTTATTATTACCAAATGTTTTATTCGAAATTTTGTAGTCACAAGAAGCTAAATGTTAACTTGGTAATAACCACTGTGTTACTGTACCAACTCTAAAATTGACAACAGATCTCATTTTATTCTGCAAAGGTTAAATCTAGGGTTAGACATAGGAAAGCATTATTAGTACAACTAGATTTGCTGACCAACACAATAATGCATAAATAAAGTAAAACTGATGTGTGCATTTGTGTTACCTGGTACCCCTGAATGATCCCATTGTGAGCCTCATAAGGCGGGGGCTCCCAGCTCAGCTGGGCCGTGTCATTGTGTTCTGCAGGCATTGTTATAGACACATCCTGAGGAGAAGCACTGGGAACTGAAAAGACAACATAACGATTAAAGTATTTGAAAACATTTACATATTTCATTGTCAACATGTGGACAAAAAGTTTGTAGACACCTGACAATAAGATTCTAAGTGCTTTTTAGGCCCCATATTTAGTCCCCATTTACTGTTAAAACAAACTCCACTATTCTGAAAAGTTTTCCACTGGTGCTTCCACAGTGCTCATTTGTGTGATGTAGTCAGTTTCAATCAGCATAACAATTCATCTAAAAGGTGTTCAGTAGGTTTATATCACTATCAGGGTCACAACCTGCTAAGTAATAAACATGAATATCTGCAAGTCGAGGTGAGACTAAGCAGTAACTTAAAAAACATAAACACCATTGTTTATTGCTAATATCTCTAAACCTACAAATGTATTTATAAGACATTAGTATGCCATGAAACACATTCTGATAACCTACCAGTTTCTGGGACTCTCAAATGTCTTGTGTTACTTTCTCTGCCATAAAGTTTGCTCCCATAAGGCCGGACTTTAAACTCATATTTGTAGCCCCTCTTCAGGGGACCGATGTGGGTCTGAAGTGCAGGGTGGGCCACTTTCTGTGCCATCCAATCAGAACTGGCAGGCAGGAGAGAGCGGTACAGTACCTCAAAGCCATCCAAGTAGTGTAATTGTTGAGTTGATGACTGAAGCTAATCAAAAGGAGACAAAATAGGGCTTTTAAAATAGGCACATACAAATCAATCCTACTGTTTAGCAATATGCACTTCTCTAAATGACACCGCAATATAAACTTTACTCCTAGCACAGTGCAGCTAAGATGGTGCCAGTGTAATCAGTAAGATAATGTACAAATTACCTTCCATGTCACTTGTGAGATGTTAGATGCAGTTCTCAGAACAGTGACATTCTCCAAACTGATGCGCAGAGCAGATAGTTCTTTATGCAGGTCCTTCTGGCTGCTGCTGTCTAAAGCAAAAGTACAGATAAAGTGTTATGATATACTACCAGAACTTAAATTAAATCCCCTGATTTTGTCTATTTTTAGGTGATTTCATTCTCCAATTGAATGCTTATCAAAAAAAGTCATATCAGCGACTCAAGTACTGATGCCAGAAAGACTATTTTGAAGTTATAGATAGAACCATCCACTCCCACAACTTTTACTTGGCTATCATACTTCAGAGACATTGTCTTGTTATAAGGTACCACTGGCAGGCTCAACGGCACAAAGCACAACACTATTAGATTTTGGATAAATATTGCTGTGATGTTGCTAGATTACTATGGCTTTCTGACTTTTATTTTTTATTTTTCTCCCTTTATACAAGTAGTCGCATTCATGGCATCTGTTTGTACATAGTTCTTTTCAACTGTGATCTGTGATATGTTTCTAAAGTGAAACTAAATTTTTATAATAAAATAAAAACTCCAAGAATTAACCAACTTAAAAACTTTGAGATACATATACAATTCTTAAATTCTATGTGTAGTTTAATGATATATAAGCAAATTATCAAAATATATAAAGCCAATATATATACTGCATTGCCAACTATGGTTTTGTAATGTTATTTACTGTTAATTTGATTTTTAATTGCAAAGCCATTCAAGTAAAATTACGTTTTATTGTTGTCGTGCTCTTTATTTTTTGTTATAGAATTACATATTTTTTTAGATGTATTCTTTTAGTTAGAACACCAGATTCAAAAAAGAGTCCAGTTAATTATTGATCACAGCACCTTCATTTTACCCACAGAGCCTCAGCAGTGTCTAATTAAACAGGATGGTCAAATTCCAGACAAACTGCATTCAAATATAAATTACATAAATAATAGCCTACAGAAAAAAATCTGTCTATCTGCAAAACAATTATAAGGAAATACTGAATCAAGGAGCAAGACAATGATTTAAAACACACAGTCAACACAACAAAACTTCATCAAGGGAAAATAGCGAAAGGTTTTTGACTGTCCGAGTCAATTAAACACCTGTTGAGGAGTAACCAAAGTGAGAAACTTCTTAAAACACACAACTGCAAGCTGAGGTACAAGGAAAAGCAACAAAAAAATAATTAAGCCACAGAATCACCATGATGGAGTTAGTATTCCAATACATTTGCTCACTTAAATGTTGGGGTGTTTGGCAGAATTTGCCAAAATTGTTGCCAAAGTTGATTAACAAATCAAAATAAAAGCTAATCTATTGTCTAAATTCTGATCAATCTTCTCGTACTCATCTTTTGATTACAAACCCAAATATCTTCAGTGTGATGTGTGATGCAAAAACAATACAAGTGGCCTTGCTTTTCAAATACTTTCAGACTTAACATGTATCCTACTGTAAATGTACTATGTGCACTATTTGCTGTACAGACAAGGTTTATGATTAATATTCCTTTACCTTCCAC
Organism: Silurus meridionalis; assembly: GCF_014805685.1. Lineage (NCBI taxonomy): Eukaryota > Metazoa > Chordata > Actinopteri > Siluriformes > Siluridae > Silurus > Silurus meridionalis. The sequence goes on from NC_060894.1 coordinate 16,400,458, forward strand.
AAAGAGCTGAGCGCTGGCTTTAGACTCGCCTACATCATTGACTGCAGTACAGGTGTACCTTCCAGCATCCTGCAACGTCACATAGTGGATCTGAAGACTCTGGTCTGGATTAACCAAATACCTAAAATAACAAAGCACAAGACAGAAGGGACACCTATAAAACTGTTTGGGCTCTAAGCCAATCATCATAGACTTATTACATAACATTAAAACACTTATTGATCTGTTGCATATAAAAACTCGAAGAAATGTGTCACTATAAGTAACATCTAAATGCTAGTGTCTCTAACCTGCCATTGGGTAAGGGTCCCTGTTCTCTACTCCATTCCACCATTGGCACTGGGTCACTTTAGCCTCACAGAAGAAATGTGCAGACTCTCCCAAGCTCACAGAAACATTCTGGGGTTCACGGAGTAACACAGGCTTCTCTGGAGAGCAAAAACACAGGAGGTCGCTTTAATTTACCACATAGATATTGCATTTTTTTAACAAATACAAAATAGTACATTTATTACATGCATTAAAGACTCAAATGTATACAAGTGTGGTTTTGAAACTTTTTTCAATGTGCTATTTTGTTAAATAATAATAATAGCAACGCTTCTGAATAATAAGTATACTAAAAATGTAAGCTGAATACATTCTACATAAAAACTTTTATGTTAAATCATTGTTGTATGTATTTTGATTATTATCTCAGTATTCACTAAAAAAAAATCACGATTCAACAACAATGCATTAGCTTTCTACAACGATAAATAGCCCTATTTTTTATCAGTACTTTTTTCTGACTTTCTGCTAATCTTTCAATTAGTACATTTCTATATTATTATATATCTGTAACATCATAAGTCAGAACTTTTTATCAATAAATAGTCTTACTAAATTTCTTGCTACTATGCTTATGCGTATTTGTAGTTCTTCACTGAAGAAGGGTTTAAGCAGGATAGGATTTTCTTAATTTTACTGGCGTTTACCTTCTCTTATTTATTTAGATGTGTGTATATACACTTTGACCTCAGCAGGCACAGCAAGCTATTTTTATTGCAAAAGAAACAAAAAGTGTTCTTTCTACTCTAGTAGATGTGTAGTATGTACTTCAAATGTCTTTTAACATATCAGTTAGAATGTCTATTTTTTCTATTGGGTAAAATATTTACAGTAATCTGAAGAAATTATGGAAAGAAAGCTAATGGATAGCATTTTAAACTTGATGAAAATCAAAATGCAAACTAAGAAATCCTGCTGTCCGGCCGAAATGTTCTTCTTATTATAATCCTCAGTTTTAAAGTCAAATGTGTACTATGTAATTCACATTGGCCTAATGACAACACAACAAAAGATGGAGATACAATCTCACAAAACTTCAAAAAGATTACCCAATTTTGTTTAGAAATGATGTTCTTACCAGATCTAACACTAACTAGCATTCACATAATCCTATTTAACAAACGAACCCTGAACTATTTCTTTAGTAAAATGGTCAATATAGTGTCCTAAATATGTTTATTTAGCCTGAATAATATTTTTTTTGCTATATCCAACACAACAGCTAATCTGGGCTTTATGGCAGAGCGACCAGACGGAAGCCTTTCCCCGCCAAGATACATGAAAGAAATGATTTTCAAATTCCAAGTGGGCTTTTGGGTATTTTATACTAAGCAGAAGATTCTATTTGGCCAATCTGATATAAACCCCACATTGTTGGAGTGTTTCAGTGATGGTTGCTCTTCTGCAAGTTTCTACAAATTGACACACATGATCTCAGGAGCTTAACCAGAGTGGCCACCAGTTTCTTCTCCTGGTTACTTTGTTTGGCCGAGCTCTACAAAGAGTCCTGTCTATTCCAAATATCTTCTGTTTTAAATGATGGAGATTTGTGTGCTACTAAGAAATGTTAAAGCAGCTGAAATTGTTCGTAGCCTTCTTTAGATTTGTGCTTCAACATAATCCTGATTCTGGGCTCTGCAGGCAGTTCCCTCAGCCTCATGTCTTATTTTTTTCTCTGCTCTGATATGCTGCTAGAATCAATATAGACATGTGTGTGGGTGTGTGCCTTTGCAAAGCATGTCTAATCATTTAAATTTGCCACAGGTAGACTCCAATCAAGGTGCAGAAACATCTAAAAAAGAAAACCAGAAAAACTAAAAGTGCCTGAGCTAAATTTAAAGTGACATAGCAAAAGGTGTGAATACTTATGTCGATGTAATATTTCAGTATATGTATATATATATATATATATATATATATATATATATATATATATATATACATTTGCAAAGCACACTGATAAAACTTGTGCAAAACTTATGTAATTATGTAAAACTCAGTATAAATCTCCAACGTGAAAAAAAAAATCTGAATACTTTCTGAATGCACTATATGAAAATATTGGTATAAATTACTGTAAATTAATGCTACAGGTGATAATTGTACTGTAAAATGGCAGCATAACTATATATAAACAGTGCTCACCCAGAACTGTTAACCTGGCTGCTCTGCTTTCTCTGACTCCAACAATGTTTGAGGCCACACAGATGTAAACCCCAGAGTCCTGCTTCCGGGCTGGAGCTATTATCAACTTCCCATTGAGCTCCTGGGAAATAAAGAATGATAAGATAATAATCACCATAAATAACTTCTATTACAGCACAATGGCATGGTTTGTTAGTCATCTTCCTTCTACAGTCTTTACTCCACATATCAAGCCTCACAGTGTAGTGTTCATCTGTGGTGTTGATAAGGATGCCATCTTTCTTCCAGGTGATGTTAGGTTCAGGATGTCCCACAGGTGGGCTGCAGTTCATCATAGCCACCTCTCCTGCAGCCACCTCCACATCACTGGGCTGTATGCGAAAGCCTTCACGCAGAGCTTTAAATAAAAAAAAATGCCATTAGATTCTTCTATAAAGAAATTCACATATTTTAGGTATTAAGCAGACAGCAAACGCAATGAGTCAAACTCAAACTCATTCAATTCTATAAAAAAGTAGTTTTTGAGGCAAATGTCAAAGGATCAACAAAAGACAAATAAGAAGATTTAGTGTACAATGTTTTTTAATTTTATAATTTCTGCTGTATTCACTAGTAAAAATGAAAACCTACTATATTTCACTGGCCCAATATTTTCCCAGGCAGCGCCACTCTGAAGTCTCAGTCAGCTCTGAACTGCGAAATGCACTGAGCAGCTGTGTGTTTGAGCTCCAAACTCAAAGTGTTGTTACTGCTCAATTACTGCAATGTTTGTTTGAGAGCAGGGCAAACTTTGACACCTGACCCCAACTAATCTTGCTGAAAATCTTCTGAGGCTTCCGCATCCTCTGGCCAGTTCTGACCTTAAGCTTAAATCCTGTTTGAATAGTAAATGATACTGCTCCAGCTCATCGATTTCTGTCTGTCTCCATTAAGCACAGTGGCATGGAAATGGATTACAAACTGAGACATCTCAGTAAAACCATAATAAAAAACACGTTTTATCAAGTATATGGCGCATCCAGGTTACGACCACAAAATACAAAAGATGATATGCTTTCAGTATTAAATAATAATAAATGAACAGATTTTTTTACCTGCAATATGCAGAGAGGCATTCCTGCTGACTGCAGTTCCTGCACTGTTTCGAGCTAGGCAGGAATACACTGCTTCATGAGACTGGCTTTTCTTTCCAGTCACCACACTGAGAAAGAAAAGGCTACCCTCAGGCAGGACGATGGGCCGTGACTGGCTGTCCATCTTCTCAGGTTCCAGAGGGATGCCATTGCGGAGCCACTGGATGGATGGCTCTGGGGTTCCCTCCGCTCTGCAGGAAAGTGTGGCAGGACTTCCTAACCGCACCACCACATCAGATGGGTGATGCACTATCCGGGGAGAAACCTCATCAGTATGCAGCCTGGAACCTGAAGAAAAAGAAAAGAATTGTTATTAATGTCCTTTTGTTTAAAACAGCAATAACTCAATGGTTAAGACTCAGGTTTACTAGTCAATAGGCACTTAAGCAAGGCATTTAACCCTGTGTGCCCAAGGATTGCATTATCTTGGATGATCCGGTGTTTCCTAACAAACAGGAGTGCTAGTTTAGTGTTCAGGATGTTGATCAGAAAGTCATGAATTTAAATCCCAGCATCACCAAGTTGCCATGTTTACCACTGTGTAGCATCCCTTCTCCTTTTAACAACAGTCTGTATGTACATCTGGGAACTGGTGAGACACGTTGCTTTTGTTTTGGTAGAGAAATGCTGTTCTATTCATATCTGATACAAGGTTCTAACTGCTCAAACTGGGTATTTGTCTGGATGGAAGCCTCTATTGTCAGGATAGAAACATAAGTTGCTCTAAACACTCCATATACCCTGCATTGAAGCTGCCCATTTCACTGGCACTAATTCACCCCTATATCATCAGAGATACAGGTTTTGATTGAACACTGATAACAAGAATGATGGTCCCTCTCCTCTTTAGTCCAGAGGATGCATTGTCCATGGTGTCCAAAAAGAATTTTAAATATCTAGCCACAAAACAGTTTTCAACTTTGCCTTAGTCAAATTTAAATAAGTTTTGGCCTAGAGAAGACTGGTGCTACTGAATCATGTTCGCGTATGGCTTTTTCTTTGCATGATGGAGCTTTAACCTGTATTTGTGGATGTCATAGTAAACTGTGGTCACAGAAAATGATTTCTGAGGTGTTGCTGATCCTATGCAGCCATTTACATTAGAAAATTATGCCTGTTTTGACAAATATTGGTTTTCACCCTTGTCACTTGTGCACAAAGATTTCTCCAAATTCTTTGAAACATAGTAATAAAATGATATTAAGCACTGTTGATGATAGGATATTCAAAGTCTTCACAATTTTATGTATAGGAACATTATTCTGAAATAGTTCCACAATTTGTATACAAAGTTTTTTGCAGATAGATGAACTTCTGCCCATCTTTACTTCTAAGAGACTGCTTCCATAAGATACTCTTTTTATACACATAGTAACACATTTCCTGGCTTTTGTTGCCCTGTTCCAACTTTTTAAAGATGTATTGCAGCCATCAAATTCAAAATTACATAATTTTATCCTCAAAATAGTACACTACCTCAGTTTAAACATCTGATATGTTTCTCAGCATCCCAACTTTTATTTGTTATCTAGGGACTAAAGTCATAAAAACTGAAGTGAATTTCCTGTGCATGTGTCTGTAAAGTGATATGTTTTCATTTTACAAAAGCGGGACTTCCAACATTGGTGTCTTGAGTATGAAAATAACCTAAACGGTTAAAGCTAGCTGTCTCCTTGAGGATTAAATAATGTTGACAAAATTCTATGGAATCAAAACCATCTTCCTTTAAACATTAGACATCTTTGGAGCTAGGGGTCAAGTCACCCTAAAGCTAATATAAATAAACAAAATTCTATTCTTGGATGGCATCGTAACTCTTGTGTCACATGCCTGCTCTTGAAGACCACTCAGTGAGCAAAATGAGGAAATGGGTTTCCTGTGAGGATCTAAAAAGCAGTCAGGTCTTTTTTTTTTTTTTTGTGAGGAACAAAAGGCCTTCACTTACAAACACAATCAGGCCCTAACAGGATATCCATCACCTGTGCAGAGAGCATTCCAGCACAGACACTGCTATTACTGGCCCTTTACAATGATCCCTTTATACCCAACACCAAAAACGCACCAATCACGTCATTACGGGAGTGCACATTTGAAACAATGCAAACACACTTGACTGTGTTTTGCCAGCTACTATATGGTAGAGCAACCCTTTTTTGTTATAGGGTCACATCCTATAGTTTACTTTTATCCACTTCGTAGTATTTTATTCTATAGTACAATTCCAATTATGTTGTGACACAGTATGTAAATGTAAATAAAAACATTGCCATCATTTGCAGATCTCATACGCCCATATTTGATTTACACTAAAACATGAAAAACATATCAAATGTTTAAACTGTTCCATTGTAATCAAAATAAAAATTAATTAGTAATTTAGAATTTAATGGCCGCAAGATGTCTCAAAAATTTGTGACAGTGTGATGTTTACCAATCTGTAGCATCCCCTCTTCTTTTAAGAACACTCTGTATACAGCTGGGAACTGAGGAGACCAGTTGCTGGATTTTGGTAGAGGAATGTTGTTTCATTCATGCCTAATACAGGATTCCAGCTAATCATCATTCCTGGGACTTCTTTGTTGTATTTTTTATTTTATTTTTTATTTCATGATGCACCAAATATTTCAGATTGTGAAAAGTCTGCACCCTAACACTTCTACAATCAGTCCATGCACTAATGTCCTTGTCCCTTGCACACAGAGATTTATCAAAATTCACTAAATCTTTTGATGATATTATGTACTACAGCTCGCAAGGTATTTAAAGTCTTTGCAATTTGATGTTGAGGAAAATTATTCTGAAAAATTTCCACAATTTTAACTTCTGCCCATCTTTACTCTGCCTCTATAATATACTTTATTTATACCAAATCTTGTTACTGACCTGTTCCCAACCTAATTAACCTACTTTGCTGCAAAATATGCGTCCAGTTGTTTACTTTTAGTAACACTTTACTTTTCTGGCCTTTTGTTGCCCCTGTACCAACATTATTGAGACATGTTGCAGCCATCAAATTCGAATGACCTTATTTTTCTTTAAAACAATACATTTCCTGTTTTAACATTTTAAATGTTTTCCATGTTCTTTTGTAAAGATAATAACAACAACAACAATAATAATAATAATAATAATAATAATAATAATAATAATAATCATCATCATAATCATAATCATAATAATAATAATGGTTTGTTTGATTAGCAAATCATTGCATTCTGTTTTTATTTCCATTTTAATCAGTGCCCCAAATGTTTTGGAATTGGAGATGAATAAATTAAACACTTGTTTGTCAACTTCAGCAGGCTTCCGGTCACTACGGATGTGCAAGCAGCTCAACAATGTAGAGTGGAATGTGCTACATTCTTGGCATAACTGTCATCAACTATAAAAAAAAGTTTCTATTGTCTCCTAAAATTAAATTTCCTGAACAGGCAGAAATAAATGACCTACTTGATATCTGTTATGAAATGAAGGACTTTCAAGAATACAATGGACAAACAAATGGATTGAACAGGAATGCATTTAAAGTATAAGGTTAAAATAAGACTAAAATATAAGATGTTCTTTCTGTTACTCACCTTAACCTAACCCTAGATCACTCAGTCAATCCTATGAAATTCATAGTAAAAACCTCACTTGTTATCTTTACTTAAAGGCATTATAGTTATAGACAGTATAGTTAAACGTTATAGAGCAATCCACTGTGTCAAGCCTAAATAATACATTTAAGTATAAAACACACTTCTCACCTTGCAGGCAATGAATCACTGCAGCAACCAGGTACACCCTGAACATCGGCGCTGCTCTGTGCACGCGCAAACCGGAGAAATGAAGTCTGGTCAAAAGTTTAACGCATAGCTGTCTCCTTTAGTCAAATTCCCTTAGTTTATCCAAGTTTGATCGATATAAAACACCTTTCATAAATCCGTTAGTAGTTTGAGAAGCGGTCTGTCTCCTCTCTCACACTCTCTTACTCTCACACACACACACACACACACACACACACACACACACACACACACACACACAGTTCAGCACATCTGTTAAAGATAGCGCCATCCGGATTTGGGACACTCCCCACACTGGTAGAGGCGCGAGCGCAATGGCGCCTATCAGTCTAAACTCACGCATCATTTAGTGTATAAACAGATATACTTTTAAGGGTTTTAAATGTTATTTACTATAAAGCTTTCTTTATAATAAAACAAAGTCTCTCAAACCATACCCCACAATACACCCTGGGATGGACATAATTCAGTAATTGTACATCATTACCATTGTTTTCATTATTATTATTTTTTTTTTTATTATTATTATTGTTTTTTATTATTATTTTCTCCTTGTACTTCATAAAAACACACAACGTCTAGATAAAAACATTTTTATTTAGAAAATATATGCATTCAAAATTTATATGATCTCTCTTTCTCTGCCAACAATGCACGTCACTATTTTCATTACGTCATTCTGCCGTTCAGATTCTGTCCAATCAAAAGCTTTCTCGAATTTAGCGTCCCTGCCGTTTCAAAAACTTCTCAGCGCAATTGAGTCCACTGCTAATAAACGAGGAGGAAGAGGATTCCCCCCCTGCCAACCAACACACACACACACACACACACACACACACACACACACAAACACACACCCAATTCCTGTTACAAAAATGGTCATAGTGAAGTGTCTTGTGCAGAATTTCCACCAATTCAGAAAGACATTTATGAGACAGTATACGTTACTTACATAAACATCTGATTTTTATTTGCATGTAAGTTCAAAAACACAATTTATTTTATCAAGGTAGAAAAAGGAATTATGTCATGTCTTCTCATGTTACACAATATAGTACAGTAGGTGGAAATCTAATTTTAACCACCTGTGGATTGTTCAAGGATACAATTGGTACTTGAGGATGAACCCATGGCCCTAAAATTGTTGAGACTCATATTCACAGATGAAATCTCCTGTGATGGGTTTGTCAACTATATTTCACTGAATTAGCTTCAGTAAACTTATTAAATCCTCATGGCACTGAGTTATTATACAAACAACATATACATTATATTGTAAAGAAACATACAATAGAATAATGTTTGGTAATTTGGGATACATACTGAAATTCTCTCTATCTATCTATCTATCTATCTATCTATCTATCTATCTATCTATCTATCTATCTATCTATCTATCTATATATCTATCTATATATATATATATATATAAAGAGAGAGAGAGAGAGAGAGAGAGAGAGAGAGAGAGAGAGAGATATTGGCATTAATATCTTGTACATACTTGAGGATAATATGATAGACTGATATTAGTGTAGCCTCCACACTTATTATTGTGATTGTTTTTTACACTCATGTTGTTTTAATGGTTTGTTGTTAATACACCAAAAGGCAGAATACTATGTATAAAAGTGCTTTAAAATCCATTTACCATCAAAATTGTGATAGTCATTACATAAGCAGTTTTTTTGTGGTTTTGAATATAGTATGGCTGTGTACTTTAGCAAAAACAGGAAAGCAGAAAGTCTCAGTACCAAGACAATACATGGAAATACCTCCGGTTCCCTAAACACTGATAGTGTTCCCATATCACATCACAGTTACTGTAAAATGTGGATTATTGTAAGATACATTTATGCTTTCTCAAAAGAAAAAAAAACTCAAACTGAACTGGCAATTAACATTGAGACCACCTTAAAAGTTTTGCATTTTATCATTATTATTGTCTGTAATTTATAACTTTTTTTATATTTTAACATCAAAATCTGTTTAAAAAAAAAAAAGAAACAAAAGATTATATATATATATATATATATATATATATATATATATATATGACAACCAACAGAATTGTAATGCTTTTACATCATCAGTGAGAGCACAAAACTATTTCTAATACTTTCAAGCCTTGAGATCCTGAGCTTGTTATAAATATGGTTTCTGAGAAGATCAAGTGAGAGAGAGAATTGAGTGAGAGAATAGAAAGCATAAATGTGTCAGAAGAAAAAATAGGCATTGGCAGTTCATTTTCCTTTGAGAAAGCCCTAAATAAAAAAGTGTTTAGTGAGCTGTCTATTGTAAGTTGAAAAGGCCTCAGTTTCATTGATAGACGTGTATTGATCCAGAGATCATGGCCTTGATGGCCAGCACTTTGAGCAGCCTTCAGAAGCAACAAAAGAGCAGAAGACCACTGAACAAAAAAGAGTCCCAACTGGACTTAAAGAAGATTTATTTATTTAAGTTTCAAAGAACAAAGAAGCTGATATATTAACACTTTCTTGTTAATATATTACTGGTATTGTTTAACGTAATTATATTTTAAATTAAGAGCAGACGTATGTAATGTAAATAACATCAACATGCCTTCTTTAATAATAGCAAATTTTATACACATCATGACAGCAATACAAACACTGAGATATTATTCTTAAACCAGCCAGAATCAAACTATTCCAACAAAGAAACAATTAATCATGCATCACTGAATTTATCTGTGGCATTAATAATAATGGGAAAAAATAAAGATGCCACAGGTCAGACGAAAACCAAGGTCAAGTTAAATAGATAGATAGATAGATAGATAGATAGATAGATGATAGATAGATAGATAGATAGATAGATAGATAGATAGATAGATAGATAGATAGATAGATAGATAGATAGATAGATAGATAGATAGATAGAGAGAGAAGGAAACCTATATAATGTTTAACAGAATAAATAAATGTAATAATTGTATATTTCACATGCTTCTAGTGATGAATATCTTTTATTCACTGTTTTATTGATTTTAAGATTCATTTGGCATAATCCCATGTTCACAACCCCCAATTTCTTCAAGGTCTAAACCAAAAAATGGGATTAAATATTTTTTATTATTATTTACATACAAGTGATTAGATTTAGAATTTTAACAGCATTAAAAGAGATATTATTTATGTTTGTAATTGAGCCATGCTAGCCACTACAAACCCTTTCATGTAGTAATTCTGAGGCATAAAGCAAAAAAAAAAAAAAAATCATCATGAAAAAGAGTTTAACAAGTAGCATTGATTTCATGCACTAGACCCCATGCTGGCACACAAAAAAAGTGTTTTTCTTAAAGCTGTTGAATGAACATAACCGTGACATTCTTTACAAAGATTGGAAAATGGAATATATCCTGAATAGAAACAACCAAGCAGCTGGTAATCCATGCATAACCGATCATCTTTTCAATCACCGTATTACAATGAGCACCAACAGAAAACTGTCTTAATCACAGAACTGCATCACTGCATGGAATTATTTTTTACATTAAATATTTAGAATCTTACTAAAGTGTCGCACAATAGAACAAATCTTCAGATGTTGTTTCCAGACCCCCTGAGTGAAAGCAGATAAGTAACAGATGGTTTGGATTTTACCTTTCCTGCGGTGACCCCTGTCTCTGCGTGACGGATGTACATGTGCCAGACGATGGCGATAATTTCCTTTGCCCTCTGGCTTCTCTGACCTCTTAGCTACCTGTAGCTGCTGCTCCTCTGGTAAACACATGCAGTGGCATTTGCAGTGACCTGACGCTTGCACCGTGCAGGTGCACAGGAATGCCAGCCAGAGCAGCCATGCTGAAAGCTGCATCTTTACATGGAAACTGTCCCCAATGGAATGCTTGTCTTTTCTGCTCTTGCAGTGCTCAGTATTTCCCTAGAGTGCCATCCTAGCAGAGAACAAGTCTAAATCAAGCTTTTGCTCATCGCTACCAGCAGACTTGTACTAAGCATTTTGGGGATTGTTATAAAGAATTTTCTTTATGTTCCACCAATGTTTTTTTTTTTTTACTTTCCCTCCCTCATTCTCTCTCTCTCTCTCTCTCTCTCTCTCTCTCTCTCTCTCTCTCTCTCTCTCTCTCTCTTTCTCTTTCTCCCTCCCTCCCTCTCTCTCCCTCTCTCTCCCCCTCTCTGTTCTCTTTTGGTAAAGAAGTTGGACGACACAATGATTGAAAAACAAGTTTGAGACCCCATACCGGGAGCAAGAAGGAGAGGGACGGGGTGCTGTCTCCTCCAACAACATCTGTGTCATTCGTTTTTCACGTCCCTCAGATTGAGAACAAGGCTGGGATATGGGGCCAGGAGGAGATGGGAGGGGGTATGATAGGCGATGCGAGGAAAAGAAGGAAGGATGGGTCCCTAAACGATTAGCATCAGTTTAATATATTATAGGTCTACAAGTGATCAAATCTACAAACATTTTCTCCATTAAAACATCAAAATGTTTCCTGCCCATAAACCTCACCTTGGACAAGTTGACAGTCTTCTTGTTTCATTTTGGGAGCTTACCACTTACTCAGAAACACTATATAGAGGCCAAGAGGGAGTGTTTTCAAACAAAACTGACCTTCCCCAAAGTCTTTAGTGGCTTGCCTTGCATGATCGGCACTGCTTTTGTTGTGCCCCATTCAGTGTTTTCAGACTATTTCTCGATTTCAAACTCGCCTTTTATCTTCTTGGAGCAATGAAAACGTTGGGCTGAGAAGCTGAAATCGCAAATGCAACTGGAACATTTTCACTTATTTAGACAAAGTTGTTTCACCATAAATGAATGCCATTTAATTTTCAGCCCAAACATATCAATTAATCTGACAGCAAGAATGTTGTGGCTTTTGATTGCTGAGGGAAAGACGTGCTCGAAAAGAGCCCAATTGCACAAAGGAGCCATTTTTTTGTCCCTGCCACCCCCATTAGTCGCAAAACAGTTTGGGAATGGTTTGCACTGGTACAAAGAGCCAGGAGAAATTTGTTTTTGTCTGTTCACACAGTATGGAGCTCAAACATCATCGTGGCTGAGTGGCCAGAATCAAACAGGAGGGAGAAAGCGATTAGGCTCATATAGACAGACCCAGTGTCACTCTCTGCGGGCCCGCTGATTTGCTTCACTGTGAACACAAGGACCATGCTGGGCAACATGCCTGACCTGTTCTTTTATTAAACTCCCCAACTTCCTAAATTATTTTTTGGCTGGAGACCACACACATGTTGCTACAAACTCTAGGTATATAGAAATACATTGTATGAACAAAGAATGAAATAACATTAACAAGCTGTGTACTATGTAATGACAAATTCTTATTTCTATCTATCTATCTATCTATCTATCTATCTATCTATCTATCTATCTATCTATCTATCTATCTATCTATCTGTCTGTCTATCTATCTATCTATCTATCTATCTATCTATCTATCTATCTATCTATCTATCTATCTATCTATCTATCTATCCATCCATCCATCCATCCATCCATCCATCCATCCATCCATCTATCAAAATAGCAAATCTTGTGTGGTGTTCACAGTATGCAGTGGTTAATACCTATAAAATTGTTGAATTGGTCGGTTAATACCTATAAAATTGTTGAATTGGTCACTGAGTAATGTGTGCTCAAGACACACTGATCCATGTGTTGAGCTAGCCAGCCCAATTTGATCCCTCAAAAGATCAACTGTAGCACAAACTGCCACAAAAGTTAATGCTGGCTTTGATAGTAATCGCAGCTTGCTGCATATAGGCCCGTGTAGTAGACCAGTCAGAGCGGACATGCTGACTCCTGCACACCATCTTGCATCGTCTGCATCACTACCATGCACTTATAAAAGGCATATGAGCATGGAAGAGGCTGCCTTGGTCTGATAAGTCAAATTATACCCTACATCATGTAGACGTCCAGGTGAGTGTTCATTACCTGCGAAAGACATGGAAACAAAATGCACTACAGGAACAATGCAAGCTGGTGGAGTCAGCAGTGTGATGCTTTGGGAAGTGTTCAGCTGGCGTCTTGAGTGGAATGACAAAGGGTTCAAGGTGTTGACTTGGCCTCCAAAACCCCCAGGCCTTAATCTGATAAAATATCTGTGGGATGTACTGGGCAAAAAACTCCAATCCATATAGGCTCCACCTCACTCAGCTTTGAAGGTCTTGTGGAGTCCATGCCTCTACAGGTCATTATTAAAAAGTTTTTTTCTGTTTGACTCACTCTCATACATTGAACTTTTATCAGTTTTCCAGAGGGACAAAAAAGTATTAATGGTTCAAGATTGAAGCATTTTTTTTCTCTCAAAAAATTTATCAAATCACAGACTGAGATAAAGCCACATAGTGTCAAGAGTAAAGTGAGAAATTGATTTGAACCAGTCATCTAATATGAAATGATAGAAAGGGTTAAGACTAGGGAAAGGTTGCTTTTGATTAAATCTTATTTCATTAATTAAATAAAACATTAGAGAAAATAGAAACAGAATGTGTTTTTCTAATCAAATATTTAAACATCAAGCATCATTTGTACATTGACTACCCTCCCTACCTTTGAATCTCCATTGAAGACCACTTAATTCTGGTCTACATTGAGCACCATATCCCTGTTAAAAATGTCAAACGCCACGCTTCAAGACACCTCAGGACACCAGGACTGGGCAGAGAGGGTCTCTAGCTGCCTTCACTGACCCATTAAACAAGGCCAGGAGTTGGGCCTTTGAGATAATCCCCACTGTGGAAAGAGATGGAGCAAGATAGAAAGAGTTGGGGGGTTGAAGATGGGAGGTGTATGAGGCTGTGACAGCACCTCAACACTTCACACAAAAGGAGTAATGGTGCAGGCCTGAGAGGCAGTGAGAAAATCCACACTTGTATTGCCAAAAATACATCAGCGATTGCCTGGGTAACCATTACATGCCCATGCCTTAAGCCTTAAATGAAGGAATGCCACTAAAGTAATCTCATCTTGAGAAACTTTCCCCGCTAAAACTTTCCCCGCCCTTGCAATCTGCGTTTACTGTAATGTGGTATTGTATTGTATTGTATACCAACTAAGACTTAAAATTTTGTAAATATTGTTATTTTATATATATATATATATATATATATATATATATATATATATATATACACACACAACCACACACACACACTTATATACACTTAATTATCTCTTCAAGTGAACATTTTGTCATTATATTTGATTTGTTAAAAGCATGAAATTTGGCAAACATTAGATTTTGACCTTGACAAGGGCCAAATTTTGATGGCTAGAAAACTCGGTCAGAGCAAAGTTGGGAGCGAAGACTGGTCAGATCCTACAAAAAAGCTACTGTAGCACAAATGCTGAAGAAGTTAATGCTGGTAATGCTCGACTGGCAGCAATAGGGGACCAACACAATATTAGGCAGGTGGTCATAATATTCTGCTCGATCAGCGGTCATAATGTTATGCTTGGTCGATATATATATATATATATATATATATATATATATATATATATATATATATATATATATATATATATATATAAATTATCTTCTGTACCATTTTCTTTTGTTACATTTACAGCATGTGCATTGGGTAGATCCAGTGTCATTTAGATAATTGTTTAATACAGAAGAGTAAATAACTTAAATAACTAATCTAGATTTGCTCTCTTAGCCGTCAACATGAGATCCATAGCTACAGATTCTCAGGGTTAGGATTAGGACTAAAAGGTCACTGACATGCCGCAAAAAGGAGGCAGGAGCAAAAGCAAAAGGAGGAGGTGGGAGCAGGAGTTCTGCTTGAGTGGATCACAAAAGAGCATCTCCTCCTCTCCCCCTCCCACCATCCCCGCCCCTTTTCTCTATCCCTCTCTCTATCCCACTTTTACACTCCTACCCCAAACTCCAGCACCCACACCCACATCCTAGGCTAACACCTCTCTATCCCTGGATCTCCATTTCCCTCTGTTCCCTTTCCTCTGTCTCTCTCACGTCTCTTTGTATGTCCAGCTGGCTGCATCACAAAAGCTCCCGCTCAGACTCCAAATGAGCGCTGCTGCCCTAGTCGCTTTGTTCGACTCATTTTCCCACTCCCTGGAGAGAGCACAAAGTCACAACCAGCGTGAAAACCAACGGAGACCCGAGTCTCACTGTGGAGAATGAAACATGGAAAGAAACCGAAAGAAAAATGGTAGGGGAAAAACCAGAAAAGACTAGAGCTGGAGATCATTCTGCAGATCAGCATCCTGTGCTTTTTTTTTTGTAGCTGTTAAATAAACAGAAATGTGTACACAAATGATGGAGTCTTAATTTATAGATCTGGCATCTGGGAATAATTGAATTATTCCTAAATTATTCATTTATTATGATGTGATCCCATTGGAATGGAGTAAACTCCATCAATCTATTCCTACTCTTATTCTGCAATTTAACCATTGCTCTACCCATCCATCCATCCATCCATCCACCCATCTATCCATCCATTAGCCCTCAGAAAGCCTCAGTGTTGAGATGTGGGCTGGAACTAATAGGATTGGATTTGATTCATTAGATTCTCTTTCATCAGACTGGTTGGAATTTCACTGCACGTCCTTCCCAGCTCCCTGATCTCCTTCAAATTTTTCTTAAAAAAAAACAAAAAAAAAACAAAAAGAACCTTGTGGAATCTAGATATGTGGGACATCACATTATCAAGGCCAAATATATAATATCAAAAGTTTACCACTTCCATTAGATAAGATGTAACACATTAGCACAGGTCTATTATAGTTGAAGATATCTGGATCAGGTGGTACATCCGTTAGATCTGAAAAACCTTTTCCTGTTGAGCCCACGTCCTATTAACATGAACTTATTGACCGTGGGATCTGTAAAATATTTATTTATTAAAACATTACTGTTTCATGCAAAGACTTTTTCATAGTTGGATAACATAGCAGCTTTCCCTTAAAAGTGCAAACAGTAAGACTTTTATTTACTCCATTTCTCATTTCAAGTTAGTTGGCGAATAACATTGAAAGACTCTTAAAGGATGTGAGAGTTGTTTACCGACTCAAGACGATAATCTGTGGAAGATCTGCCAAAACCGCTCTAGGCAGTTAGAACCATGTAGCAACAAAGAGAATGAATGGAGCCCAAGTTAGTGTCTCAAAAGATGTGGACCAGCCAAATTGTTTACAGACTCTAAACAAACTGTCTTTTATTGGATGCAAACACTAGATCTCAGCAAGCTTCTTAATATATTCAGTGTGAAGAGTATACACATGAACATTCACATGAATTAAACCTGCTGTAATGATGCCCGTCTCTCTAAAACATATATGAACTCCTGAAGAACGCGATGCAAGAAAAAGTCCACACAGTGTGTTTCCTTGTTACGATGAAAATAATCAACTTGCACAGCTTGACGTTCTGCTGAAGCACCCAATTCTGCTCCCAGCGCTTTTGTCACATTGTGTAAAGAGACGGTATCTTAAAGAACACTTCTTGCCAAATTAGCATGTCAAAATGGTGCAGAGCTGATTAAATGTCTGCATTGCTGTGTCTGGGTGGACAATAAAGGGGTAGCAGGTCACCAGTTAATAGAGTGGCATAGAGTGCATTGATAATACAGATGCTTGTCATTAAAAACAAATGACGCACATGAATATCAGTAAAGAATAGTGTTTTATTAAAAAATAAAAAATACAACCAGCAGATACAAAAGTGAGAAGCTACATTTCTAGATGCTCATTTGGCGGACACTTTTTATCCAAAAATATGTACAACTGAGAGAGCCATAGTAGAGCAGCTGAGGTTTAAGAGTCTTGAGTGCTGGGATTTTTCAGTAATTCCAGGCCTTAACCAAAAAACACTGGAAAAAAAACTGAAAATGCAGCTACTGATGTCATTAACCTGAATGAATAATGCACCACAGTTTTCAAGATAGTAGAGCTACCTATAAGATTTATTTCTAGAGTAAAGTCAAAGAGAGTCCAAAAGAGCACATTTGGCCTGCAGACAAAAAACACTGAAGCCTTTCATCTGAAGTCAGTCTCATTGATGTTAGCTGGTCCACTAGGGAATTGGCATGTGCCAGGCCCTAGTCTAGTGGGCTCTCAGGGGTTTGGCGTACACCGGCTCCAAGAGGTGGAATGGTAAAAGAAGGAACAGAGACATCAGGAAGACCACACTCACTACTGCCAGGAGCACATAGCGGCCGATGAAGAAGGTGTCCACTATCTGAAACACAGCAGATCATTACAGAGCATTATAAAATTGACAGCATTGATGCTTCGAATGTAAAGTTGGATTGCAATCTCATTTCTCCACTAGAGGTCAGCAGAACTCCTTCCTTCTCCTTCCAGAACTAGTTTCTTTCAGTGCTTTTCCATTTGCTTTTCCATTTGCTTTTCCATTATTAGTTTCTATATACACTTATAAAATCCAGCTCATTATCTGATCATATCTTTGATAAATGCCTATTAACAAAGAAAACTTGCCCTTGACATATCAACAGACATAATCACATAAATTTCTTCCACAGTGTGCTTTTAGTGCTCAGGATCATTATATTTAAACCTTTTCAGGTATGTATTTTACAGTACATGCTGAATTGAAGGTTTAGGCAATTATGAAGTGAAGAAGCACAAGTCCCTAATGGCATTCAGATATGATAAGGACAACGTGTGAGAGAGAGAGAGAGAGAGAGAGAGAGAGAGAGAGAGAGAGAGAGAGAGAGAGAGAAACAATCAAGAGTGAATGTGCAGAAAAGAGTGACAGACCTGACAAGGAGAAATATAGAAAAAAGTGTTTCTCACTCTGTGAGTGTGTATGTGTGCGGGTGTGAGTGCCGCACGAATGGGGGAGGGCATCGTCTCCAGTGAATGCAGTGTTCTCTCGTTTAACGCATCTCACTTTCTAATTTGCCAATTAGCCAGCTAGCGAAGCAAGGAGCGGTGGCCATGTTTTATTAATGCGGCATTGAGTGAGCCGTGCCCAGATCCTGTTTGGGGGCCACCCTAATTGGCACTGTGATATGTTTTTGTACAACAGCGAAGGCTCCAGCATTTCTTATACAACAGACCGCCACTTATCATGAGAAGCAGACGATCTGCTCAAACTTTTACCACAGGCAGCAGAACACGAGCACAGAGCGAGGCTCAATTCACAGTCCTTGGTGGCTCGTTCTCCATGCACACTGAAACACAAAAAAGGCATGCTTTGTGTATGAAGCAGTGCTGAGATTACATTTTCATAACATTAAATTGCGATTATATTTCTTTTTGCTGATCAATATTTTAACATTTGAACAAAAAAGGAACAGTGACACGCGTTATTTCTGAGAGTCCTTTAAAGACAAAATCGCAGCTATGCGTTTGAGAAAAATATGTATCACAACTGAGTAAATAAGCAGGCTAGCCATTCAACTTACGTCAACACTAGCCAGATCACATGCCTACCTACCTAGCTCCCAGTACCCAGAACTCCCCCACACACACTGTACACAGCACTTGAGATACTTTGAAACATCAATATTACAACAGATTCATATTTGATACTGTAAATGGATATGATTATATATATTTATATATAAATACACATATAGAGTACTGTGCAAAAGTTTTAGGCAGGTGCAATGAAATGCTATAAAGAAAGAATTTCTTCAAAAAATCTTTATCAATAATCAATAAATTTAAAAAATGGACAGTGAGAAAACAGAATAAAAATGTACATCAATATTTGTTGTCACCATCCTTTGGCTTTCAATTTAATGAATTTTTATTTGTACAGCACTTTTAACAATGGACATGGTCTTGTAGCAGTTTGACAGAGATAAAGCGGTTATAAGTTGTATAAAATAGTGTATAAGTTTAGTTCCTATACATTTGTTTCTTATAATTGTAAAAAAAAAATAAAAAAAGATCCCTAATCCAGTGCCAACTGTGGCAAGTAAAAACTCAACGAAATGGCATGACGAAGAAACCTTGAGAGGAATCTACCTAAAAAAGGGAATCCATCCTTATCTGATTTGCACCGAATGTCCATTCAATTTCAATTCTTACATTTAAAAAGTCCTGTATTTCGTAGGATTAGATTCAGGTGTATGTAACAATGTATACCAAGCAGGTGCTAATGATCATCAATTTCACATGTAGGTTGAAACACAGTCATTAACTAAAACAGTAAAAGTTGTATAGGAGGCATAAACTGGGAGAGGAACAGCTAAACTCTGGTACTAAGGTAAGGTTGTGGACCATGTCACAGGTCACACAGGATAACAAGACTGTACACAGCAACCAGACACAAGGTAATTAAACTGCATCCACAAGATCTCTCCCAGGCAAAGATTTTAAAGTAGACTGGTTTTTAAAGATATGCTGTTCAAGAAAAGTCTGGCCAAAGTGGTCTTCCTAGAAGAAATATATCTAGCCATACCTCCGACAGGAAAACAAGTGATTTATCTATGCACAAAAACATAGAAACTGTGTGCAGGAACATGGCAGCAGGTGCTCTGGACTGATTAGTCAAAATTGTAAAAATTTGGCTGAAGCAGGACCAAAGTTGTTTGCTTGAAGAGACCGAAGTATTTGAGGCAGCCTAAATCTACAAAAGATTTGTGGTTAGTTCTCCAAATTGTTTGGAACAACCTACCTACCAAGATCCTTCAAAAACCGTATGCAAGCGAACCTAGAAGAATTGTTTAGCAGGAAAAGGGTGGTCACAACAAATATCGATTTGATTTCGATTTCTCTTCTGTTCATTTACTTTCCATTTTGTTAACTAATGAAAATCAACTATTAACACTTCTATTTTTGAAAGCATTCTTACTGTACAGCATTGGTTCACACCTGCCTAATACTTTTGCATAGTACTGTATATACGCCCACTTTTCGGCATGATCACAGCCTTGACATTTTTTAACAGTTTCACTTGGAGCTGAAATCTGAGATCATCACCTCCTTCATTAACACAAGGAGCTAATTAACAAGGAAAGCCACTGTGGCTGGGTAATTCATGAACATTCCATAGATGCTTTAATTGTGACAGTACAGTCAGTACAGTGTCTTTAGTGACAACTCTATTGTATGATAAGACACTTACTGGTTACATAAAGTTTTGTGTATTTCTCACAACATTTAGGAATTTATTCTATGCATTCTGTTTTAATTTCCGGCTAAAAGGCAGAATAAACTCTAGCTGTGACATTTTGTGTGATTGTGCATGTGTGCTAGAGTGCGTGTTTGTGTTCTGCAAGGGGCAGTTTGGCAAAGAGGACACAGGTTTTGGCAGAAACACATCAGGGGGATATGCTGCTGGGTGTTTGTGCTACTCTGCTGCTCCAGAGAGATAAACCAAACCAGGTCTTTGTGTTAAGCACACACAGACACACACAGACACACACAGACACACACACATGCACACCTTACAATGCATGCTGCATGGCAATCAGAATATGTAAATTGGGAACAAGGTCATCTTGCAGTTTTGCGCTATTAGTCACATCCTTTCATTGTAGTCCTGAAGTTCGGTTTGTAAACCTGACATTTAATTCTGTTGGGGTGTAAAAAAAATAGCTGCACTCCGGTCCAAAGCCATCATTAGAAATCCAATACATCAATACATCATGATTACATAACGGATACGTGATGTAGGTGCTTCATATGCTAATGTGATTTGGCTTATACCATGACAAATCGAATTTTAATGAATTAATGAATGACACTGTACATCATAATGGTTTTCTAGTTCAATTTAATGATCAAGACAAGTTATTACGTATGTTATAACAAGAATAGATAATCAATGTATTTCTCTCTCTCTCTCTCTCTCTCTCTCTCTCTCTCTCTCTCACTCAAAAAGTAAAAAACTTTCCAAAAGTCAAATATCCCAGTTCTGCAGATGTTCCTGTGATGGGAAACTTTGCAAAGCACTATGTAAATAAAGAAAAAGCAAACAGTAAATTGAAAAAAAAAAAAAAAAAAAAACTACACTACATTTAAAAGTGAAAAATTATTAGTTAATAGCACCTGAATATAACTCTTTTTTTATTACACCCATTTATTAATAGTCTTGGATTACACCATATGGATTGTCCTTTGTACAAATCCCTGTGTATGAGCTGTTACTATAGAAACAATAATGTTAGATCAAGCACACCAAATGAAACATATTGTTTATGTTACAGCTGGAACTACAGTCTGAAAGGTCAGCTTTGCCTTAGTGTAAGCAAACATATAAAACTTATAACAATAGCATTACTTCACTGTTCTTAATATAGATACAAATCTTGTACCATTTAAAGTTAAGTAAAGAATGCCTATGTAGTGTAATGAGTTACTTTATAGCTGTATCTAGTTTATGACATGTAATCATTTACCTGGTGATGATTTTTTTTTAAGACTTTTATTTAACATTTACAGAAAGAGTTTAAAAGCATTTTACATTTTACATCACAGGAACCCCTAAGTATGTTATGTTTCTGGCTTCTGTTTCTCTGCAACAATCTACATGGGTTTGTGTCTTATTAACGTCTTCCTCTTCCTGTTCTTCTTCTTCTGGCTGCTCCCATTAGGTGTCGTCACAGCGGATCATCCGTCTTCATAATACTCTGTCCTCTACATCTGCCTCTTTCAAACCAACTACCTGCATATATTCCTTTACCACATCCATGAACCTTCCTCCTTCCTGGTGGCTACATCCCTAGCATATACCCCATGTCCCTCCTCTGCACATGTCCAAACCATCTCAGTCGGGCCTCTCTCACTTTGTCCCCAAAACTTCCTACATGCGCTGTCCCTCTAATAAACTCGTTTTTAATCCTGTTCATCTTCGTCACTCCCAATAAAAATCTCAGCATCTTCACCTCTGCTACCTCCAGCTCCACCTCCTGTCTTTTACTTAATGCCATTGTCTCTAAACCATACAACATCGCAGGTCTCACCACAGTTCTATAAACATTTTCACTCTTGCAGACCCTTTTATCACAAATCACTCCTGCTATCACTCTTCTCCACCCACTCCACCCTGCCTGCACTCTTTTCTTCACTTCTCTAACACACCCTTTATTACTTTGCACTGTTGATTCCAGGTACCTGAACTCCTCCACCGCACCACTCCACTTACTCCTACTAATTTTCATTGTCTTATTAACTTTATAGTGAACAATGTTTATAGCTAATAGAACCTGCTTTGTGGATGTTTTGCAACATTAAATGAAACTGCAAACAAATTTAAAAAAAGTGTTATGTTTCCTTAATAAATAAATGTTGCTATTGCAATTGCTTACAAATCACAAGGCTCATAAACTTTCCTATAGCCAGCGTTACTGTATTTTATTATACCTGAGCAGCAACCACAGCAGCTACATGCTAACTAAACAGAGTCTTGCTTCGGCTTTTACACTTCGCATGGACATTTTAACAGACTAATGAAGCTCGCATTTACCTTCATCTTTGCAGTTCTTTTAAGAAAAAAATTGGAACTATTCTCCAAGGTGACTACGGAGCTAAATGTCTAATGGAAGTCACTTCTGGAGCAGGTAGCTAACAAACGTATCAGAACCTCTAAATTGTGATTTTGATCGGCTGAATTTTATTACCAATTTCACTTGGGACTAGGCACTAGGGACTAAATGCACCAGATAAGCTACGACCAATGACTAAGAGATTAAATGTAATGAATAGCAAACAGGAGCTGTTTAAACACAATCCTTTTATAGTGATCAGCAATACTGGAACAAGACTGACTTAAACAACATGACTAATTGTTGTCTAAACAATTCATAGCTTCGAATGACTACTCTTGGTTTTTAAATCCTGAATTTTAATTTGAAATCCTGCATCTGCTTGAAAAGGGTAGATAACTATGACAAAAAGATGACTATGAGAAAAGGAACTCATTCTAAAGCTGAGAAAAGAGGGGAAATTGGTAAAAGCCGTTGCGCACGCACTGGGCATAGCCAGTACTTTGTAACGTCCTGACAAATAAAGAAACCCCTGACAACCACACATGGAACAAGAAAAACAAGAGTAGGTGGCAAAAGCATTATGAAAGCTATAAAGAAAAACCCAGAAATGACAGTCAGTGACATGACTAACAGCCTCTACAAGACAGGGGCAAGATTACAAGCAGAGATAGTCCACATCACAAAACGTATACAACTCATCAGCCCCTCAAAACGCAGCTGCACGACTTGTGTTCAATCAGCCCAAGTTCTCCCACAGCACCCCACTGCTGCACTCCCTTCACTGGCTTCCAGTAGCTGCACGTATCAGATTCAAAACACTGATGTTTGCCTACAAGGCCAAAAATGGACCAGCACCATCTTACATTAGTGACCTTATCACATCTCGCACTGCACCACGCTGTCTGAGATCCTCCAGCACTGCTCAACTGGTACCTCCTTCTCTCAGAATGAGAGGTAAGTACACTTCAAGGCTCTTCTCTGTTCTGGCACCGAGGTGGTGGAATGAACTTCCCCTAGATGTCCGTACAGCAGAGTCCCTGACTATCTTCAAGCGACGACTGAAGACCTACCTCTTCCTGAAATACTTAAATTAGCACTTCCAAGCTTGTAGAATTCAAGGGTTATATTTGTATTAAGTTTGTAATCTTGCGTACCAGTGTAGATTTATTCATTACTAGAGACTCAAAGCACTTTTGTACGGCGCTCTGGATAAGGGCGTCTGCTAAATGCCGCAAATGTAAATGTAAATGTAAATGCAGTAAGAATCAGAAGGTCTGATTGGAATTCACATAAAAATACACAAGGGAGCCAGAAAAGTTCTGGAATTAAGTTTAACCTCTACCAAAGTGATGGAGAGGCCAAAGTGTAAAGAATGAAAGGATCTGCTAATGATCCGAAACTCATCATTCAAGCATCAGGAACTGTCATGGTCTGGGCTTGCATGGCTGCTTAAGGAAAAGCCTCAGTAATCTTTATTGATAACGGAACTGATGATTGCAGCAGAATGAATTCAGAAATCTACAGAAACATTTTGTCTGCCACTTTACAGAGAAATGCATCCAGTCTAATTAAAATGCCCTCTATCATGCAGCAGGACGATGACTTGAATCCCATTGCCCACACAACAAAGGACATAATCATGGAAAAATGTGGAATGTTTTAGACTAGTCAAGTCAATCACCAGACCTTAATCCAACAAGCATTTCTAAAGAGGGGACTGAAGGGAAAAAGCCCCTAAAAACAAACAGTGGAACCAAAGAAGAATGCAACAGTTTGGTGATGTCACTGGGTCTCCATCTTGATGCAGTTATTGCAAGCTAGGGATTAGAATCAAACATTACATGTTATTTACTTTCATTTAATTTGATCCGTTTCATGGTCTGCCATCAATGGTGCAATGTTCTAAGTTGTTTAACACATCTCGATGTAAAAGTCAGGAAATGAAAGCCAAGTTTCTGATCCATCGTCTTCACAGATCTTTTGATCCGAAACCCCAAATGACTTCAATGTGTAGTGAAAACAACAAACGAGGCCTTTGCATCGCAATATTTCAGAGAGGAACTGAGCTGAGCTGTACAAATTGATTACAGTATTTCAAGGTTTTGCTTGCATGATGATCTATTTCTAAAAACACCCAGATGTTCATCCAGATACCCACCAGAACCTTATAATACAGAGGTCACGAAAAAAATAAGAAAGACAGCCAGTGGAAATGATCTAATCATTAAACAATCTGATAATAATTTAAAAATAGTCAAAGAGGTTTACAAGGTCTGATAGGTGAGCTGGTTGAGCAGATTTGAATTCTGTATGCATTGATTCATTCTTCAGATCATCTTGGTCAGGGTCACGGTGGATGCAGAGTCGGATGAGTGTAAGGTGAGGAGCATGGGTGCACTTAATGATGTAGATAGCGTACTAACCTGT
This sequence comes from Silurus meridionalis, assembly GCF_014805685.1. Classification (NCBI taxonomy): domain Eukaryota; kingdom Metazoa; phylum Chordata; class Actinopteri; order Siluriformes; family Siluridae; genus Silurus; species Silurus meridionalis. Next base: position 16,425,724 of record NC_060894.1, read on the forward strand.
GTTTCTTTAGTAGGAGATGGTAATTCCGAGGCTCGAGGGAAGAACACAAGGATGAAGGTGATGGTTAGAGCCAACAGCACCAAGGGAATGATCCCAAGCCTGACCAAATAAGAGATTACTATTTATTTAATATATATCTACCTTTAAATAAATGCAAGATGATCTTCAAAAATGTATAATATGCCAGTATATCAATAATGTAGCAATAACATAGAAATATATATATATATATATATATATATATATATACACACACACACACACACACACACACACACACACACACACACACACACACACACACACACATTTGAGTTATCTGCTAGTGACAGCTGCAGCAATTAGAACCTTCTGCTATATGATTTATGATGATCATATCATCATTTATAGCATTCTGGTCTAAGAAACTTTTCAACAATTGGATGTGGCCCAATTTGCAGAGTTACTAACCCAATGCTGATTATTTTCCAATAACATCATCTTTAGATACAGTATCTTACAAAAGTGAGTACGCCCCTTTACATTTTAGCAAACATTTTATTAAGGCTGCAACAACTATCCGATAAATTCGATAATGAAATGATGCCATCATCGATTAGTTGGACTGCTCAAGTTACGGGTTAGCGTGACGGCAAGATAACAGATTTGGCGATTTAATTTTGGTGGTGTGTTTGAGGCCTTAATTATGTTGAAAAACTTGTCGGACTTTTCATTTCTGCAACCTTTAAAGCAATGCTGGCAGCACGTTTGCATCTGTTTTCTAAAGCCAGCTTCTGCACCTGACACACAGCACGAGGACATCTGCAGAACCTCTTTGATGGACCCTTGCGAGTCCTGTTCCGAGTGGAACCAGTCTTGGAAAGCCTCTATATGACCCTGGCCATAGTACTGTAACTTGGTTTCAGGGTGTGACCGATCTTCTTACAGCCTAGGCCATTTTTGTGAAGGGCAACAAATCTAATTCTTAAATCCTCAGAGTCTTTGCCATGAGGTGCCATGTCAACATTCAAATTTGAACTGCTCTAATAAAAGATACACAAATGTGTATGGTCCTGTCAAGCAGACAAAAACATGAACGTGATGAACAGGACATGTGGCTTTGCATGGTTAATGACGTACAGCTGTTATCACAGAGTTCTTTTCAGAGGACAGAAAATCTGTACTGCTATCTCAGCTGCACAGTGACTAAAATATTATATAACATTTAACATATTATAGAAATTATAAAAATATGTAAAATATTATTATAGGATTGTCCCTTACTAAATGGTTGCTGAAATGTGAGGGGTGTACTCACTTTTGTGAGACACTGTATTTGCCAAAGCTACTTTCTTACTTTTCTTAAAAAATAACACACATTGTACGTGTTAATAGTCTGGTCTTTGATGAAGTTTTGATACTAGGAGACCCAAACCTCTTCCAGCATGACAATACCCCTGTGCACAAAGATATGGTATCATGGCTTGGAGTGGAAGATCGTGACATCTCTGACATCGATCTTTTTAAACATCTTTTGGATGAATTGGAATGTGCATGCCTGGTCAGGGTACAGTGCTTTTACAAAAGATTACTCAGTGAATAATTAAATAAAATACACAAATAAATGTTGTACTTGTTGCAACGTACTGTATATGTAAGCAGTTTACTTGGCATAACATTTAACACCGATCAGGCAGAACATTATGACATTATAACATTATGACCGGTGAATAACCCTGATTATCTCTTCACCATGGCACCTTTTAGTGGGTGGGATATATTAAGTGAACATTTTATCCTCAAAGTTGATGTGTTAAAAGCAGGAAAAATGGGCAAGCTAAGGCTTTCAGCGAAGTTTGACAAGGGCCAAATAGTGATGGTTAGAAGACTCCGTCAAAGCATCTCCAAAACAGCAGATCTTGTGGGGTGTTCCAGGTCAGCAGAGAAGCCCCGTGTGGTCCGATCCAAACGACAAGCTCTTGTAGCTTAAATTGCTGAAGAAGTTAATCCTGTTAATGCTCAATGGTTCAGGATTGTTTTGGCAGCAAATGGAGAACCAACACAATATCAGTCAGGTGGTCCTAATGTTATGCCTGATCGGTGTATATACGCCATATGGTCAAATGTTTGTGGACACCTGACCATCATACCCATAAGCTTTCCAAATCTGGTGTTTTGGAAACGCACAGTTATTAAAAAGGTCTTTGAATACTGTAGTAGTGCAATTTTACCGTTATTGTAAGTATTCGGACCTCGACCCTTTGGGACCAGATGAAACACGGAGTGCACCCCAAGCCTCTTCCTCCAATAAAAGTGCCTGACTTCACTAATGCTCTTGTTACAGAGTCTAACATTTGATGGAAAGCCAGAAGAGTGGAGAAAAACATCAAAATCAGGAACGGGTAGTTCAGCAAGCACATAGGACTGCAAGGGTCAGGTGTCCACAAAAGTACGTCCATGAACTATAAAAAAAAAAAATTATAATAAATGATAGACTTACTTGGACGGGCCAGCAGCACGGGACATGATGAGACTAAGGACCAGGGTCCCTATCCATGTAATGATGATGATGAAGACGCCTGTACCCACCCCGAGCACCATCGCCCCACCCATCACTCTCCTTTACAGCGTGTATTCTGCAACACAGGGTCAACCAGAAAAGACAGTGCAATTACAGCTAAATATAGTATAAATGTAATCAGATTACATTATTGTAAGGAACAGAGGTAAAAAATAAAAAGTAGCATCTATTTTGCCTAATTTAATCATTAACCTACAGAATATCGAGATCGGCTTGTAATATAAGCTGAATGTTCATTTAAAGTAAATCCATTTCCCTATTTATCTGCTTACCTGTTAGCCAAACAGGCTAATATTACCTCCGCTTATAGTCTGTCCCTGCAGTGAAATTAGTCTAAATTTAATATATTATTAAAAAATAAATAAAATAAAAAGCAAACACACTGTTTTTGCTTCGACGGAGCATATAGCGCCCGTTATATTATTGTCCCTAGATACAACTTCGTGTTGTCCGTTTTCACTTCCTGTGTTACAGCAAACCAGCCAATCAGAGTAGCCGTTTCGTTTCGTAGGAATTCTGGGAATTGTAGTACAAATGATTTTTTTTTTTCCCGCAGATCACGTAAAAAATTTGGAAATCTTTGGTATTTTGGAAACGATTTGAATTAGAATTGAAAATTAATTGAGTTGAAAGATTAGGAGACATAAACAGGATCACCAAACGAATGTACTGTCACTAAATCACCAGCCGAAATTGGTACTATTGGAACTATTACAGCACATGCTTTTAATATTTTGGATTATTTTGACAACTTTTTTGTAACTTACAAAAAATATGGCCTAGCCTACCCAGGAATCTTAAAGAATGGTGATCCGTATTGTGTAGTAAACTGTAATTTGGTATTAATTTAACAAATGACAGTACATAATTTAGCAAAACAGAGCAATTTAAACTACTATATTGTATAAACTTTACAGCATGTGCAGTATGTTTGTGGCAGCCATGCCATGCACATACCATGCACTACTATGCTCTCTCACACTTTATGTACATTACTGATTTGTCATATACAGTAATCCCCCGTTTATCACTGTGGTTACGTTCCAAAACCGCCTGCAATAAACCGCAAACCGCGATAAACGGACGCCACCCCAATAATGCTATTTTATGTATACAGTACTGTACTATAGAAACATTTTACTTTATTTTTTAATTAATAACAATTTTTATTAATACATTTCATTATTTAAACTCCATAAAAACAATTCCCTATAAGTTTTATGGTCTATTGTGCTATTGCTATCCGCGAGAGACCAAGAAAATCAGCTAAACAAATTAGTTATGTGGTAAATGCAATTCCGCGATAAAACGGAGGTGCGAGATTCGGACCGCGGTAAAGCGGGTGATTACTGTACTCTGTATATTGTGTCCTATTTAATACTCATATTGTCTATATTGTATCGTATTGTCTGTTTTGTCTTGTATTGTCTGTTTTTTTCTTGTATTGTCCAAGCTAAATATTTAGTGTTATTTATGTGTGTACGTTTGAGAGTCACCAACAGCTGGAACCAAATTCCTTTTGTGTGTCAACACACTTGGCCAATAAACCTGATTCTGATTCAGAGGGCACGTGCACGAGCACTGGTTCGCAAATAGAGGGCGGAGATCGCTTTTCGCTCAGTTTTAGTGTCTGAAAAAGAGTAAGGCATCTCACAAGGTGGTCTCCCAAGTACTTTTACTTTTCTCTGCCATGCAAAACTTAAAATATGTTTACAATTTTTTTAGTTGAGTTGAAGCATCATTACTTAGGGACTACCTGTACAATGTGAGTGCTGACATATGCAGTATACATGACTTCCTCTTTTGTGAACTGTTCTATAGTATTGATCCTGGTTCCAAACATAGTGAGGAAATGTAGACCCTGGATCTTAAATGTATATAATATATATGTCGCTAACATGTCTCTGATTTTCATGTCTCTGTATACCATGAGGCATGATTAGTTTACCCATGATTAAAAAAATTATAATTAAGCTCATTAAGGTAATATGTCACTGTTTTGGATATTTATCATAATCATAAATCTTTTATTTTTTTATTTAGAACTATAAAAAATTCTATATTTATTTTGCATTTACAGAAGGTCAAAAAAGGGATGATTTTTTTTGTAAAGGGGCATGGTTGCTTTGTGGTAAACAAGTGGTTTAAAGACAATATTTTCTTTGTTTGTGCAGAGTTTGCATGTTGTCCCTGTGTTTCAAAGTCTTTAGGCACGGTTTTCTTCTGAGTACAAAGACATGTAAATACAGTGGAAACAAAGTACAAAGACATTTAATAGAGAAGAAAAGTATTAAAGGCAACTAAAAAGTCACACGGACGTTTGAACAACATTAAATGTAATTATGACATTTTTGAAAGCATGTGTGTTTTTTAATTACATTTTATAAAAATGCAAAATGCCTTTTTGAGGTAGTGATTTTTTTCCTATAACATTAAACCCATGTATATATACAGTGCATTTAGTAAGTATGCAAACCCCCTTTATGTTTTTAAATCTTGTCATGTCGCAGCCTGACTAGATAATGACAAAGCGAAAGCAGAATTCTAAAAATGTTAAAAAAGCCTGAAATATTACATGTTAATAAGTATTAAGACCCTTTGCAACTACACTTACAAATGTGTTTTTGCAAAGTGGCCTCTCATTTCTCTTGACCATTGTTGAGATGTTTCTATACCTTGACTAGGGTCTACCTGTGTAAAGGTTTATTGATTGGACATGATTTAGACATGTCTCTATAGAGGACCTCACAGCTGACAATTCATCAGAGCAAAAACCAAGCCATGAGTTCAAAGGTAACTGCCTGAAAGGATTGTTGCCAGGCACAGATCTAAAGCTACAAAAAAAATGCTGCTGCACTGAAGATTCCAAAGATCACAGTTGCCTGCATAAATCTCAAAGGAAAGAGCTGGTTGCCCAGCCAAATGGAGCAATTGGGGGAGAAGGTCTTTAATAAGACAGGTGACTAAGAGCTCCAGTGATCCTGTGTGGAGATGGGTCAAAGTTCCAGGAGGACAACCATCACTGCAGCTCGTCCCCATTCTGGGCTCAATGGCAGAGTCAGTGTAAAACCCATGGAGCCGGTTTGTAGTTTGGAATGTGGAATATATCAGGCAGCAGGTGAACATTTTGTTCTAAAATCTGACGTGTTAGAGGCAGGAAAAATGGGCACGCGTAAGGAATCAAGCGAGTTTGACAAGGTCCAAATTGTGATGGCTAGACGTCAGAGTCAGAGTCAGGGCATCTCCAAAACTGCAGCTATGGCGGAGTGTTCCTGGTCTAAAGTGATCAGTATCTGTCAGTATTCATCATCAACGGGTTAGAACTGTTATGGCAGCAAAAGGGGGACTAACACAATATTAGGCTGGTGGTCATAATGTTATGCTTGATCGGTGGCCATAAAGTTATGCCTGGTCAGTGTTTTTATTGCTAACAAAACAGCCAGCTTTCGCTCCTCACGTGCATCAATGAGCCTTGGCCGTCCATGACCCTGTCGCCGGTTCACCGCTGTTCCTTCCTTGGACCACTTTTGATAGATACTAATCACTGCAGACAGAGATAGATAGATAGATAGATAGATAGATAGATAGATAGATAGATAGATAGATAGATAGATAGATAGATAGATAGATAGATAGATATTTTTTGTTTACTCGTTCGTTATATTCTCTGATATCAATATATGAGACCTCTATTACAGGAATTTTAAAAGTTCATCCAGGTCTATCTCCTAGCAAAAGTGAAGGAATGGACTGAGTGCTGGAGGGTAAACACACGTCTTACACCTGAGCCATTACCGCCAGCTTGCCATCAGTCATCAGTGTCAGATATCGGTGCGTACCGACAGGGGGCCCGCGGACTCCGCACTTCTCCCCGCAGAAGCGCTCCGCCCGCCCGCTGGGTGCTTTCCTGTGCGCGGCCACCGAGAGACAGAGAGAGAGAGAGAGAGAGAGAGAGAGAGAGAGAAAGACAGGAGCGGACGGAGGTGTAAAAGAGGAAGGAAAGAGGAGAGGGGGAGTGTGGGGGGATGGAGGGAGGAGGGAGATAGAGAGGTGGTTGGGGGGGCGGTGGGCGGGGTCTGACATGGCTCACGTCACTAGTTGTGTAGGGGAGTATGGGCTGTGCTGTCAGCCCGGTGTCAGTCTGATGAAGATTGGCATTCAGGTAAGCTGTCATTCATTTTCAGTGTCAGGAGCCGCGCAGGAGCGAACACTCCGGCTTCTCTGCCTCTTCTTTTACCCCCCTCTCTGAGTCCTGCTCAACAAAAGGCAGGACATTATTCATCCAGACAGGGCCATGCACAGGGAGAGAGAGAGAGAGAGAGAGGGAGAGAGAGTGACAGAGAGGGAGAGAGAGAGAGACAGAGGGAAGAGAGAGAGCAGAAGAGATGAGGGAGGGAGGGAGTAAGGGAGGAGAGCGTGAATGAGTGAGATAGAGGGAAATAGGAAGAGAGGAAAAGAGAGACCCGGGTGAAGACGTGATGTCGGAGGCGCGTTGGAATTGTTAGATCTGTGTCTTTATTATTGTTATTTTATTTCCATATTTTGCGCACCACCAAGGATGTGGAAGGATATGTGGGAATGTGGGATTCTGGTGTGTGTTTGTGCGTTAGTGCGCGTTTTGGGGTAATTGGGTTCACTATGAGAAATAACGTGCGCGTGTGTGCGCGCGCGTGTACAAAGAGACACGAGGCGCTCGCGTGTTTGAACGCACGGAACCGTCCACTGTTATGATACATTACGCGCTGTGTTTGCGTCATGTTTTATTCGGGTATCATTATTGTTTCATTCATTGTGTGAACACTGGAGTGGTAGAATGTCAAAGATCATGGCTGTGAAACTGTGAGAAACACACAGCTGAGCAGGGGTGCGTTTATATTTTGGCGTTTGATTTTACGCACAGGAGTGCACGCTTTTGGGTTTCTACTGTTAGGTGGATTTTGGTGTGAAATGATCGAGCTGATGGCGTTTTCTTCTCTTAGTGTCTCTTGAGTGCTTAGTATGAGCTCTTATGGCTTTCATCGTCTTTTTTTGCGACTTGGGGAAAAAAGTAAATGTAGGAATGACAACGAAGAGATCGAGAGTGAAAAATTCCATCATGCGACCATATTGCATTTAGAAAAAAAAGAATACTTTGGGCATTTTACTTTTCACTAAGAAAGGTTGCATTTAACTCTCCAAGTATTTAGTTGTATGCATGTTTGTTTGTTTGTTTGTTTGTTTATTTATTTATAATAATATTCTTAAAATTCAGTATGTTGCTTTCATGTTCTGTGCATTAAATATATTTGGTACCTATACAGCATGGCATATGAACTTTGCAATGTGGTGTTTTTTTTTATTTTTTATTTATTTGTTTGTTGTTGTTGTCTTTGTATCTTTGCTTTCCTGACATTCAAACCTGAATTATTACTTAATACACTTTCACAAAAGTAAACAAAACAACAAACTAAGCGTGCAAATGTTGATTTTTGTAATGTTGATTATTGATTTCATGTGCTTTACTGGCATAACCATGTACAGTATTGTTAAAACATATATGATTAACATAAACACATTGTATATGTTTTGTAACCATAATAAAAAAATTTAGGCAAACATCAAACATCAATTTTACTGTATATAAACTACGAAAACCTTAGTGTAAAGTCCAGCTGGATAGAAAAGAAACACTTTAAAGTCTGTCCACTGTTTTTATGGTCTAATCGTTACAATATGAAACAGTCGACACAAAATTAATTTTTGGTATTTATTACAGGGTTCTTCTAATGTCTTCTTACACCTAAGTTCTTCTTATTCTTAATTTAATTGGAATTTCACATAAAGGCTTAGAGCAGCTTGCACGCACATGCGCGCACACGCATTGCACACTATGAGATAATTCCATTATGTCTGCAAATTAGAAAGTTATGTCAAGTAAATGGTTTACACATAACTTTATGTGCTGTGAAATGAGCTCAGCATTAAGCTTTTGTCTCTCCATGTTCGAGATTTAGTGTTCTTTGTTCAAAAGTGAATTAAACCTTGTATTCCCATGTACTCATTTGTCAGGTGCTACCTAAACGTCAAACCACCCTACAGCCTAAAAAGCGATTATAATGAAGCTCATGGCATAATTCTGTGGTACTGACATGTGGACTGCATTGCGCACATAACCATGAAAGTCTTCCCGTGCCATTCTGTGCCTGACATGTGAGCCATGAGAGGCCATGCCTTCTGACACTCAGTGTTGCAGAAAAGCTGGATAAAGAATTTCTCACCATGAGAGAGTGAGTGTGTGTGTGTGTGTGTGTGTGTGTGTGTGTGTGTGTGTGTGTGTGTGTGTGTGTGTGTGTGTGTGTGTGTGTGTGTGTGTACGTATATGTCCCCATGTCCTCTCAGACACAAGCCTCTCATAATTAGGTGTTGTATTTCCATGGTTAGGGCATCAGAAGGCTGTGATATTTTGTGGGGGAGATAGTTGTGGTGTGGTGCCAATCTAAATGTTGAGAGCCCCACTGTGATCTTAATTGATGATTTGTGTCATGGGAATAGCTGCCTTTGGGCAAAACGGCAGATACAGAACAGTCTGAGTTTATTTGCATATTCCTATTCTGTGGGTCACGAGCAAATTGCGGGGAAAGCTACAGTCCTGTCCTGCATTTTTGGTTGGTGTTTTTTTTTTGCATTTAATCAGTAATATAGAGTTGGTCTAGCTCGAGAAGAGACAAACAGATTAGAAATGCTGTCTGTTATGAGGCCATTCAGACAGCTATAAAGCTATTGAGAAAATTTAGCGTTTTTAATTTCCTTGTTTTGAAAAACCATTCAAATACATCCCAATTATTTTGCACCAATAACCCAGTTTTTTTATATACTAACACCTTGTTCTTGCTTATTAGTGCAATTTCTTATATGGAATGTTAATTATCGTTAAATGAGACCTTTTCTAATTCAGAAGAGGCACATTTAAATTGCACTTAAAGTAGCTATAGGAATCAATAATCTTTTAGATGCTGCACATATCCATTTTTTTGTTTTTTTGCGTAGTCAAGGTCTTTGTCGAGTTTGGCGAGTCGATTTAAGGCTTTGCACGCGGATGTACCTGAGAACACACATCCAGATGATTCTGATGCAGCGAGGCAGGATTCGAGGCGCATACACTAAGCCCTGCTGATCCCAACTGCTCTCCAAGGAGCATGGGTCTGCTTTTGCTGCATGTCCAAACAACCTCGCCACACTCTCCTCTTTCCACACTCAGCCTCTCAGCTGCTTGGCATAACAGTCCAGTTTCCTCCCTGGGGAAACTTGAGGTGCAGGCAGATTTGCCTGATTTATGCAGGTATTTAACGATCACCTATAGTGCTCACATCGCCGGCCAGAGAGTTTGCACAGGCTCCTGTGTGTGCACAGGGATGAAAGGACATTACGCCAGGAGCATGCATCAGAAGATGAGAAGATATTATTTATAGCATCTGTGAAAGGCAGTAGTAAAGTGGGCTGTCAGGATTTTGGATGTGGTTAATGAATTCTGAAAGAAAAATGCCAAATCCGGTTTTAACAACAGAAATAAACAGTATTAGTGTTATACCTGTAGTTTCTTTGTTTAGATGAATAAGAGAAAAAAAAACAAAAAGGGGGATTCAAATCAGTTCACAAATTTATGATGATGATAATGATGATGATGGTGATGATTATTATCACTAGCTTTTCCCCACATGCAAATGAAAGAAAAGCTCATTCATGAGTAAGAAATAATTAGCACATAAGGATCAAAAGCAGATTTAAATTAGCAGTCGCTTATTATTAATTCTGAATGTAAAAAAAAAAAAAAAACCACAACAAGACTGTTAAAAACGTCACACTGCCTTTGTTCTTATCTCTGGTGGTATGCTGCTAATCCTACTAAATGAACAATGCCTAGCTGGGAAAAGCAAAAAAAAAAAACAGGCCTTGTCTGAAAACGCTGAATTTATTATACTTTTAAGCAGTTGCTGAGCAGGCGAACTATCTGATCCGAATTCATCTGCAGATCAAAAAAAAAAAAAAAAGCTGAAAATGCAGAGCGAGAGGAGCTTTCTACTTTTTTTTTGTTCATCTCAAAATGTATAATGCTATGTGTGAATATGTATTAGAATAATAATAATACAAAAAGCTCACAGATGAGCGGTACGGTTAATATTTTCTCCCTTAGATTGAATGCGCAATAGGTTTATTCCTATTTTCTATCCATTTCCTAAATTTGTGCAACATACACTCTGATAAAAAGCAGACATTTGGATTTGTCTACTGGTATTTTCACTTTTTTTTTTTTTGATAAAGCCTTGGGAATCTTTCCACTTGCTTCTCAGGAAGCCTGTTCTCAGGATGCTGGCTTTTGTTTGAGCTGCCCTGAATTCCCATCTATTACTGTAAAACCCATCTTGAGTAAAGAGTGCCATCGCTCTTAGGCCCCGCTGGAATGACATTCTTTGAGAAAGCCTTGTTTTTCTCGGTTTCACACTTCCCGTTTCACCACCCCGAGTGGTCGGACACAGACTGCCATTGATTTGAGCGCCTGGTTTTAGTTGGCCCTTGCACATTTTGTTGTATCTGTCTCTTTCCTCCCCTGCAGATCTTCTGTCTGAGAATCTTTTGTTGTTCTCTGTAAGAAACCCAGACATCTCAACCGTTTTTTTTTTTTCTTCTAACTGCAGAGCCATTTAAAGGCATTGATTGCTAGCTGTATGCCTTGAAAACCTCTTCATAATAGCATTACTCCAAGGCAGCATCACTTAACAGCATGGATAGAATTCTTTCCTGTGTTAATGTACTGGCATGTGTTTTTTTTTTTCTTATATGGAACATAAGTGACTCTTGAATGAGGTCCCAATCACTTACTTTAAGAGCACTGTTACCTTCGGTTCAAATAAATGGATGTGCATTTTATTTGCTAAGTGGTGTGTTTTTCCCTGTTTTACTAGCCTGTTATACGCCAAATACTTTATCCCTCTGATATAAAGCATCAGCACGGCCTCATCCCAGGGAGACCGTAAAGCTTGTGGCTTTCCTCTGGCTTCGACATAATACGTGATTTACAGCATGCACAAAGTTCAGCATCTGAAAAATCCGACTCTGCTTTACTTTAGAACTCGTGCCAGAGATTCCTTCTGCCAGACTTTTGCAGAAACCGCTGACAGATTTAGCACGAATAACCTCCAATGGTGTAAATGATGTGAATCCGTTTACCTTGCTGCTTGCCGAGGCCTTAACTTCTGTTGCTTATTTCTGTGGCTCTGGAAACTTTGTTTTGGTTTGTTGTTCATTCCCGGGCACAAAATCCAGGAAAGATAAAATCCAAGACCTGCAGCATGAAAAATATATATTAAACTTCCAAATCATTATTCCATGTCAAATTACTACTATGGAACTACAGAGCTACGGGGAATGATGTTGTATACAATACAATATGTAATATATGGATCTTTCCCAGAGTTCATAAAGAAGTGAGATATTTGGTTTAGTGTGAATGTATTGCTTGTTATGACTCTAGTGGTATTTTATTTTGGGGCATTTAACCAGAGTTTTTTTTTTGTGTACACTGACAGGATCCTTGCCAACACACCGGGCTTTTTCGTTATATGAACATAATATGAATAATCTCATTTTGCCTCTGGTTTAAGAAGTTGTTCTATTTCAGGCTTCAAAAACATACCTTTGGTTTTCTAAATGATTTCCGCCTCAAGGCAAATCGAGGTGTTTCTTTTCTTTCAACAATAACACTGCAGATTGGCACACAGCATGTCCCGAGGCTTTTATTACCGAAGTTTTGAAGCCGTCTTGTATTCATAAAATATTATCTCTATTTTGATGCCGCTTTCATGCTATCATGAAACACGGTTTTGACAGTGCTCCAGGTGTTATTTGTTTCCATCAGAACTAATTACAGGGCGGATGGATAGCAGTTCCTCTATGACCATGGTGACTGGTGTAATCTGATAAGGAGACAGGATCTGTAGTTTAAAAGCTTTGGCCTAGTCAGAAAGAAACGCTGCACGCTGGCTGCACACTGGCTAAACACACACCCACACCCACCCACCTGTATGTGATGTATCTTCATTAAACTTGAATTTGTACAAATACAATTTAACAAATGTATTTATTATATTATCTATTACAGAAAAAAAGAGACTACTATTTTTAAGGTATACAAGTGTATAATAGGTGTGTTGGTTTTGTTTAGTTATTTTGTGTGTGTGTGTACAAATTGGTACAGTGATTACTATTAGATCAATTTCCACATATCATGAACAAGGTGACCATGCTGTGAGTTTTGCAGCATTTTTTCCTGCAATCGTGTGTTTGAATTCTCATTGGGCTGCATAATCCAGAATGCAGAAATCGATGCTTTTATCAACGACAGATCAGCAGTAACTAATGGAACGTCCTTGGCAGGATTCAATGTGAGAACCAACTGATCACCAGGCATTCAAAGCCTATGGCGGCTTGAAAAACATTCCCATGATCTCAAGTATAACTTCATAATACTGCCCTTCAGACAGCTCTGATGACAACTCGGAGGCTAAAAGTGAAAAATAAACAGCTGCAGGCGCACAGCTTGGGGTAAATGTGGATATGGCCCATAGCCATAGTCAGGGTAGCATGACACTGAGACTGAAAAAAAGGAGTACAAGAGACCTCTCTGCCAGCCTCCGGTGTGCCGGGCGTGCCAGTAAAGTCTTGGTGTTGGCCCAGGTCATCTTGCTTCAGTGTGGTCAGAAAATAGAAAGGGAGACGGATATTGGCTGGAAGGTAGCAGGAATGCTGTAAAAGGCTTGCACCTGCCTCTGAGTGGTGGTGCGGTGCTGTGAGATTTCTGAAGCAGTGCTCGTAGCACTCTTCTGAGGTATTTATAAACAGCCCAGGACATGTAATACAGTCAATCACAACTTGCTTCTCGCCTTTCAATATTTGCAAAAACACAGCTGGGCTGAGTGAACGAGGAAAGAGTTAACCTTTTCCTTTCAGCTTTGGCTGGAAAAATGGGGTGAAAGGTCAAAAATCATCATACTGCAGGGGAATTCCCCACTGTTTCTGTCAGTAGAGCTGCTGTACCTCATACTGTTGTTTTAGGTGGGCACATAGACGCATATTGGTACGACTCTAACGCTGTTTCCTTGGCAAATGAGAAAAGAAAATGTTAAATGTCTGTGTGTGCATGTGCAAATGAACGTGTGTGTGTCACTTACGCATATTCATTTCCTTTTCCTTACCTGTATTTACATGCATATACACTCCCTGTCCACTTTATTAGAAACACACTGGTACACCTGCACTTTCTTGCACTTATCAAAGCAATCAATCAAGCACCAGTACATTTCTTAAAAACATACTTAAATAGCTTCACTTAAGCTTAAATAGCTTTACTTAATGTTCATCACAGTTGTAAAGAGTTATTGTAGCCTCCCATTTAGCTTGAATCTGTTCATTCTTTTCCTCTCTTCTCCCATCAACTTTAAACTTCCATCGATAGAACAGCCATTCCCCAAATATATTTTTGATCTGTATCTACATGATTGCATGCATTGTGCTGCTGCTACCACTTGTTTATTTAGATAATTGCAAGAATAAGCAGTCATACCGGTGTTCCTATTAAAGTGGACATTGAGTATAGCTTTATGTATACAGTATGTCTTCGATTGCTGCTGGATTTATCCTACTTAGCCTATACAAATGTATTTGTGTGTGCATTGTTATAATTGTGCCTTCACTATGTGTGAACCACAATGCGTTTCTTTGTTCCCCTGTGTTTGTGTTGACACTAAGTTTGTGCTTCAATCAGTGAGTTTGGTGTCATTGGGTATTTAAACACTTTTGTCTTTGTTTATGTAAGGATCCTTTATGGCTGTCAGAATTTCACTGTTTAAATACTGTCCAAGTTTTCACCGATTAACAGTTTGCAATAGACATGTACTGGGGTCATGATTTTCCTGTTTCTGAATTTCAAGTAATGAATTTTTAAGCATATAGTGCTCCGTATGCTAAAACGTTAAAAGAAAATAGTCAAAAGGATGGCAACAAGGGTGCCGGTATAAAACTAAATTACAGTAATTTACCATGTGGAAAATTGACAGAGATAAACCGTAAAAAAAATATTACAGTCATTAACCTTCTGGAAAAACTGATAATTGCTATTATTTTACAGTAATTCTCCAGGTGGTGAATCGTAACCTAGATAAATCGTAAAATCTTACTGTAAGCAACTTTTCAGAGAAACAGACGTTAATTTTACAGTAACTTACATTTTTTTGTAAAGTTTTTTAAAATAGTCATTGTATTTATTGAAATAAAATGTCATACTATATTAATTGTTAGTTTTTACTTTTTAAATGGAAGAAATATTTAAAAAAAAGTTAGACATAGAATCCCAGTACATTGTAAACCGTGCCGAAGAATATAAAAATATAAAACAGTAAAGATTTATTTAAATTTTAATGGGGGAAAAAAAGAAGCTACCATCATACTGTTGTCTCAGTTTAACTAATTAATACATGGAACTCAATGAGACAACGGATACAATGCAATTAATATTTAAAGAGAAAGGATCTAACGCAAACTAATGCAAACATACATGCAAGACAACAAAACGTAAAACTGGAATCTACACAAGCATTAACTAGACATAGGGGATAAGTACATGAAATGACAATTGTACACGTGACTGTGGGACTTTATTTATTTATTTTTTAAAACTCCAAAACCTACTTCTTTCTAAAGAAATTATGTTTAAACTCAACCTCTTGCTCACATTTGTAATATAAGCAATTCACCACATCTAATACACTCGTGTGTTAATGAACATGGATTTTCTTGCAAGCTTTGGTCTTGCTAAGGCTACTTTTCCTACCATTCAAGTGTTTAACATTTTCAATGTAAATTATTTCCCTTGTCAAAAAGAATCTGTTGAATTTTATTCACCTACCTCAATTAGCAAAATATTAAGCTTTTGGTAATTGTAACAAAAAAATCCTTGTTGAGGAAGTTATCATGAACTGAACAAATGCCCTCCTGAGAATTAACCTTAACTACACCACGAGTCACATGAATTCATGTGTGAACAACGGCTACCTAATTACGTTAGTACATGTTTTTTAACTAACGTATTAATTAACACTTTCGGTTAAGCTAAATGTAACTTGCTCTATGAGAAAGTATATGAATTAAAAGTGCACTATTTAAAATACATTACAAACATTGGATGGTGCTAAATTTTCCTCTTCATGGCACACACACAGGCACAATAATAAACACCTGTTTTCACCTGATTATTCATGCCTTTCTCATTAAATGAGAACTAACATTTCTCATCATGAGTGGTTACAGTGGCCTGAGACCCAAGGCGCTGCTCTATTGTCCTCATGGGTAAAGTAATGTGTGTGTGTGTGTGTGTGTGTGTGTGTGTGTGTGTGTGTGTGTGTGTGTGTATCCTTCATTTATTCACTCCCTCAATATGTGGAATTGTCAGGATTTTCTTCTTTGAAGTGAAATTCTTGAAGTTGTACATAAAACGCTTAAGAATCCATAGCACTAGTGTTAGTTGTTATCCCCTTCCTGGTTAACAGTTAAACAGTGCTATAGATTCTTTAGTTTTTTCATGCATGCGCAAAAAAAAATCTTACTTGGATTGAGTAACCACAGTGGCATTGTTTTGTATGTTTTCATGTTTAATAATAAAAAAAGTGCAATGCAGAGACTAAACAAACTTACGGTCTGCCACTTAATACGTTCCTGGGGCAGATTTGAACTTTCTATATTCCGCACATCAGGATGGCATTAGGTACCTGTACCGGAAAATTTTAGCCAATATGTGTACCATTACACCGTAATATTTATACATTCAAATATTTAATAACAATTAGTAGAATAATTGTCATGAGTTAACTATTGTTTAACTTAATCGAAAATTTTTAATACTCATACTTTAATACAAAAATAATGCATTTGTAAGTTTTTGATACTCTAATCAACAACAAATTTGGATGCTCTATGCAAATGTATGTTTATTGTCAGTGAAACACCATTTTTCTGTGTTTTTTTATATATATTTAAGTAAAGAAGGGACATCTTTAATAAATGTGTGTTGCGTTGAATGTTTTAATTATATATATATAATTAAAATAATTAAACAGAAATGTGCGCTGCATTAATCGTGCGTAAATAAAATTTGTGCCGTTTATATGAATTTTAGTTAACGAGTGTGTATATATATATATATATATATATATATATATATATATATATATATATATATATATATATATACAATGTCAAAAGTAAAACTCATGATCAAAGTACATACATATCTAACATATCTAATAGGTAGTCTATTTGTCTACATTTGTTACAAACATTAACAATGAAATACACAAAAACGTACAAAAAAATTATACTAATAATACCCTGACACTGTTATTTGTAGTCAAGTAATGCAATTATTATGCACTGCTAAAATGGAACATCTGGCCAAAAGGGACAAATTAACTAAATCATTTACTGCCTGCATTAAATGTGAGAAAGTGAACTCCCACGCAGCAATTAGCTCAGATGGAGAAAATGCAGACACTTGTACAAGGTAAAAATTTGTAACATGGCACTGGTGGAAGAGCTGAAACTGACTCAATCGATTGCCATCATGTGCCATGAGAACAGAGTAGTCCTGTGGAAGGATTGAAGGTTACACAGATGATGTTTCATTCTATATTACAAACTGGACCACATTAGCAAGCTGACCAGTAAGTTATTGTAACTATAGTATTCCCTTACAATAATAATATTATAGCTAGTTACAGGAGATAGTATTTATGATTTAAGTAACTTCGGAAGCAAAAGGAGATACCATTTCAAACAAATTAATGTCAGAAAGAAAGCTAACTTGTATTGCCAGCAAAGCTTTTCACAAAAGGTATAAAACAGTTTGCATGTGTCTTTAAAGACTGTAATGTTCATTGTATAAGTTTTTATTTATACTTGCTAAAATAATGGTTAATTGAAAGAGTTCCATGCAGATGTTGTGGTTTTCTTATATCCTATGTTGAGAATATATATAGTGAATGTCAGTGGAATGGGGCTGGTGGTTGGAGGGGGTTTAGAAGAACCATCCTGCTTGATGACAGGTTTAAAATGGTCCATTTTTACATTGAGTTGAGATTTCTTCATATGTATATGATGTGTGAAAATATTACAAAACATTAAGGTAAGTATGTAAATGAAAACAAACCTTGAAATACCATTAAATATAGAAATGCATTTAATTTAAAAATCTTAAATAGAGAAGTTTAAAACAGTTAAACTGTAAATTTGAAGGAAAGCAGTCTTTGCACAGTATTTATGTGTATTTGGCATGAGTTTGTGTGTTTATGTTATGTCACATACTGCCTTTCTGCACATACCTGCGCATACCATAGTGTTCACGATATGTGTATGCATACGTTTCTATGTGTATAATCTGTCAGATTTAGAGTGCGTGGGGGGAATAAGGGTGAGCCTGATGAAAGCTCAGGAGGTTATTTCTCTCCTACATGGCTGCTCTCATTCCTTTAGTCCCAGGACAGGAAGCTGGGTAAGCAGCAGGGATTGGGGGGACTGGGCCAGGGCCAGAAAGCTGCTCTGCCTGGGGAAGTAAAAGAGCATATGAGCTCTCTGCTGGGGATTACATACACGAGAGAGATGGGCTTCACTGCTTCCTGTTTTAGTCACATTAGGTTTGGCACAAAGGAAGCGGACACCCCATCTCTTGTTTGTACTGGCCAAGAGATTAGTCTATGCTGTAACCTAGGAAATAGCAGCTAGAGTTTTACACATTTATCAGCTTCTGGCGAATAACTATTTCTCCAAATAATTTTGCAGGGCTAAAGCTAAGCACTATTAATAGCTAAGCTATTTAAGTGACATTTTATAGGAAGTCTTTAAAAAAATTTTATTCAAAAATGTATTTTTATTTATAAATTTATGTATTATAAACCATGAGTGTTTTATATTTCAGATCCTTCAAATTATTCTTGATTACAGTTTTAAGAATATCCTTTATTTGTCACATATACATTACAGCACAGTAAAATAATTTCCCTCGCATATCCCAGCATGCTCGGAAGCTGGGGTTAGCCATGATACAGTGCCCTGGAGCACAGAAGGTTAAGGGACTTGCTCAAGGGCCCAAGAGTGGCAGCTTGGTGATACGATCGGATATACCTTCGGATCAGTAACCCATTGCCTTAACCACTGAGCTACCACTCCCCAGTTTTACAATCTTTGGCTTTGTCTCAACTAGCTTCAGAAACGAGCCATCACTTCTTGGCTAACTTTCAATATAAAACAGTAAACTGAGTTCTATATAATAACATGCATATACTGCAATATGTTGTTGTTATATATAGGTGCTATACAGTATATAAAACTTTTGACAGTACCTGCCAATAGTTTGGAAACACCTATACTTTTATATTTTTCAAAAGACAGGTGCATGTTCCACTTGGTTTTATGCAACAAATTCTACTTTGACCTAACAAATATATAAATGTACAGATATGCTACAAAAAAATAAAATAATGATAATTAGTTGAACTTTATTTTCAATAAAACATCTATCTTAGCATGAATAACAGCTTTACACACTCTTTGCATCCAGACAGTTAGTTTCTCTAAACATTCACCTGTAATATTTAGTCATGCCTCTTGTAAACCGTCCTTTACTAGTTGTATATTCTATTCTGGAATTGTGATCCAGTTCATCCCAGGGCAGTTTAATAGGATTTAGGTGTAATGACTCAACAGACCATTTCATGATAACACTCCAACCAACTGTTTTCTTTCTGAATAACACTTGCAAAACTTGGATGTATAAATATATTGGGGTCGGTTTCTTGTTGTATGGCGAAATTGGTCCGAATTAGCTGCATTCCAGATAAAATTGTATGGCATTAATATATGAAATGGTAGCAATGTTGGTTGCTCTAACCAACCCAAACCATTAATCTTTCACTTCCATGTTTGCCTGTAGGTGTGATGCAATCTGCTAACACCTTCTCTACTTTTCTCTATTTTAGATAAGTTATTCATTTAGTGAAATATGTCAAATGTGGATGCATCTGTAACTGATCTGTAATCAGAACTTTCTTACAGTCATTCACTGTTCAATTTTTGTTGTTACAATATTTAACTGCAGTTTGAGTTTAAAACCTTTGTTGCTTTGTTTTGAGATAAATTTCAGCTGTAAAATACTCTCTTAGTTCGGATTTGGGTTTCTAAGGTTGATGACACTGGACAAAACTATCTAGGATTTATGTGGCTATATCGAATAACAGAAAAAAGCTTTGTCCGGAGAGAGTATACCGATAAAATACGGTTTGCTTGTACTGCTACAGGCACACTGTGTGTGTGTTTTGGTTTGTGTGCCTTGTGTTGTGTCTACTACAGCTGCATGTGTCAGCTGCCCTCCTGGTTTAATGCAAAGTTTAAGCTCTTCATGACGCCAAATCAGATCCCATTACACTAGTGGGAATACCTGCTATTGTGCTTGAAATCCCTCTCTAAATCCAAGAAATTCTGCCTTCCTTTCCTTAAATTGTCTGGCTTGTGCCTCACTTAACTCATGACCACAAGGGCTATTGGAACGGCGCTTATAGAGCGTGTGTTTGATAGTTATATTCACTGCTAGCATCTAAGTACTACTATTATACACCAATAAATATAGTAATAACACTTTTTGTGTGCATTTGTAAATTGAGCTTTTAATAGTTAGCATCGCAATAGTTTTAGACCCTATCCCACTTAATTTCCCTGTTAGATTGGGATGTTCTGTAATGCTTTAATTTAAGGTTCAGTAATTAACTATTAATGGGCAAGTCCTACATTGCTTACTAATTAAAGAATGCTTTAAAATTGCTTAATATATTATTCAACAGTAGGCAGTAAATTAATTAGAAAGAATTTTTAACTGCTTTTGATTTTCAACTCCAGTCTAGCTTTAGAAACATTCGTTTAGGACAGAAGAGAAAGCTTTGGTGCAGGCTTTGGATTTTTAGACCTGTGTCAAAAAAGTAATTAATTAATGAGCAAATCATTTTTTTTTTTTTTTTTTTTTTTTACAAAAATGTACATTGACAGTGTACATGTACATACAATGTTTATTAATCAATAATTATTTACTTTCTAATATTGAATTATTATTTGCTTTTAAACCACATTATTTGTATACACTAGTATTGGTTTAGCAAAGGGTAAATTTAAGCTAAAACTGAATGTGTTAATAAGGTTCACTAATATTCACCACCTCACACACAAAATAAAATACAAATAAAAATATAGAATTGTGGGTGTGGCTTGCAGTTTTGGATTTGTTTAATGCTCTAATATGTATTACATAAATTAATAATGTCTCAGATTGGAAAGGAAAAATTTGTACATTAGCTGTTGTGGCTTTCTTTCCATCTTCACATGACACTAAATGTATTTATTGTCCCAGCAAATGATTTCCACCCTTTCCACCATTTCACTGTTTCTGCTATACATAGATTTTCTGTGGAAAACTTTTTTCGCGATTCTGAAAGTGCAGTGGACATTTGGTTGGAATAACAGAGCAAAACGAGCCAAGCCTGGTTTAGATAACTAGCGTTTGCAGATGATTTAATAAATCATTTGAAACTGAGAAGCATTAAAGATTTTAGACACTTTTTTTACCATTGTTTGACAGATCTCCTCTGCTTTATCCACCATTTTGATTTAGTTGTTGAGAATGGTGAACTTTTTTTTATAAATGGGAAGTAGACAGTTCTAGCACTTGCAGTGGGAAAAAAAATGAGTGCAGAATGTGTGATTTCTTTGGAAGATGGTAGTGAAATGCTTATGTGTCTGTATGTTTTAACAATGGAAATCATTCAAGATGTCAGTCAGTGAGCAAAAATGCCTCTTCCAGACAGCCTGCTCGGCAGTCCGGCAAAAATAAATCAGGCATTTCGATCTTCCCCTGGAGAATTATAAGGTGCCTTTTTATCGTGTATTTCTAATTACGTTATAACAATGCGACTGACTTTATTAGAACAGAGATGTTATGCATGTTATGAATCATTTCTGCCATTGTCATGGTAACAGGAAGCTGAAAACCTTGGCAACAGCTGTTGTTGTCACAGCCTTTGAACAGCTCGGGGCTATTGTTGGCAAAGCATTGTGGGAAATAACCATGTTCACTAGTCCATGGCTGAACTAGAGATTTTTTGGATTTGGTATCTCAGGCATTGTGTAACAACCAGCAACATGCACTGTGATAGAACGAGTTTGGCATTGAAAGGAAACATCATCCCGTTATTCCTTATATTCTTTTCTCTGATTGGAAACACCAGCAAAACAACAATGTTTCATTTCTGTAGGGAGTGAATCAGTGCAGAAAGACACAAAGGGAGTGGAGAGTTTTTACACTCCTGAACTGCAGTGAAGATAGAGGAAAAATCCTGTGTTCCCTGGCTGTACTGGGAATATAGAAGAACTGAATAGTAGACTGAATAGTAGTCATCAGTGCAGTGAAATGATTAGAAAGGACAACCAGTAATCTTCTCACTCTGTGTGTTAGGCATCGTAACTGTGTCTTGGCCATCGAGTGGCCAAAATCTTGGTTTTCAACGAGCACTGGAGAATGAAACATTCTGAGTCAAGCTTTCGCAGAGTCAAGGTTGGCACCTTGACCAGACTGGGCGTTTGCATATGTGTACATGTCTGTGCACATATGTGCAGCTGACAACCATTCGGTGTGGTACCCTGTATGTTTGCATATGCATATCTACTTAAACGTGTGTATGTGTGTGTGTGTGTGTGTGTGTGTGAGGATGTATGTAAAGGGCCTGGTTGTTTGTGGAGGGGCCCAGGTCTCTGGCTGCCTGTGTGGGCAGATGTGTGTGACTGCTTCAACAGGAATGCTAATGTTTCCTCCGAGGTTAGTGATTACCCCTCCTGCCCCCGGGGGGAGCTGCTGCTCACTCCTTACCTTAATTCTTTTTGACGTCAACAGGAAGTCAAGCAAGATCTCAGGGGGGAAATATAAAGTGGACATAGGGCCGGTAGGCCACGCTGGCCATTTAAAGGCTCAGTGTCTCCAGGAGTCTGCAGGAGGGATTAGCCAGCGCTAAAATGTTTTCTTTGTAGTGCTGGAGGAAACCCGAGGAGGTTCCACTACAAACCTTCTAGAATCTGTGAAATAAGGGGGGATGGTGGTGTGTGGGTGGTGTACATGAAATTCCTCCATTCCAGCACCATCTCCATCTTTGTGATCTTCTTTGCCTCATACACACATATTCCCTATTGAACACTTATGCACACTTTGCCCATTATACATAAAATCTTCAGCTTTACATCATGTACTGTCAGATGCGCTTTGAAAATTAAGAACTTTTTGCCCACATGGACCTAAAGATCATTTCACATTATTAAAAATGGTAATCAGTGCTGATGATTCATTCTGTTATTTGATCCTCCTGCTCTCTGTCTCTTTTTTCTGCAGACTATCAGAAATTGGACTTGTGTTTATCAGCCAAAGCTAACTGGAAATTTTCACTGCTCTAATGCTGAGTACAAAGTAGAATCGTTTGCACTGGAAGACTGACATCACAGTCAATAATTACCAGGACAGTTGATTGCCACAGACTTTCCGTTGACATAAGGTCACTGGATCACATCTAAAAAATAAATTTCTGATCCTGTCATCGTAATATCTCTCCTTGAGAATTTCGGTGCTATTCCTTGCTGTTTTAGTGGCAATTGGGCCTTGATAGATGATCAGCAAATTTCAGTTTGAGTGCTTGCTCTTCTTTTCCAATCACTCCAGCTGGGTTGCTTAAGCGTTTATTTCCTCACTTTAATGGCACTTTCGTACGAGGCGTTCTTATAGAATGCAAATTCGTTCAGAAACACAATTTGGTGTCTTTAATGGTTCGGCGGCTCAGGATGCAATTCCGTGTTTTGTGGATGAAAGGGGGCAAGGATGGAGGCGGTTGGAGGTTAGAGGGATAAGTGTGTATGTGCGTGTGTGTGTGTGTGTGTGTGTGTGTGTGTGTGACGGCAAAATGCAGCAAGGTTAACTCGCTGCTTTTTAGAGGGGGTAAAAGACAGGCAAGGCTCTTTAATTGAGTGTGAAAGCAGCTGGGTGTTCGGAGCCATTTCCCCCTCAACAGCAGAGAAGCGACTGTCTCAATATCCTCTCGGCTCTAATCGCTCTCGCAGTGCCACCCCTCCCTCCACCTCTCCCCAGTCTCCCCGATTTCTCTCTTTCCCCGAGCCCTGCGCCCTGCTGAGGATTGTTTTACGCTTAATTTTGTTAAACCTAACGAGATTTTGCTAATTAAATCTCCCCTTGCTGGAAATCTCTTGCTCCTGTCGGGAGAAGTGATTGTTTGTAGATCTTTTTAGACAAATAAACATTTTCATCATGAAGGCATGGGGAGAAGGAAACAGAGAGCTAGTTTCCATGTCACTCGCTTTAATAACATGCTGAGGCTTTAAACTGTTGTATTTGTCACTGCTGTTTCTATTCTTTAATACTTTTTGGAGGTTTTCCGTGACTTCTATGAAACAAAGTTTTATTTCTCGTTGTTGTCGTTGGATGTTACAGTATAAAAGAGAATAGTTTTAGAGTGCATAAGGAATGCATAAGGAATGGATACATAAGGAATTTATGCATAAAAAATGGATGGATGGATGGATGGATGGATGGATGGATGCATGCAGAGAACAATATGTTTGTATGGAAATATGAAGAGGTACATTGCATTCAAAATCTTTTTTTTTTCAGATTTCACGACTGCAGAAAGGGCAGTACTCATAATCACACACTCCGACTATCATGATATTTCTCACTGTCTGGGGTTTATAATGCGTTAATGGTTTATGATCACACTCTTGGTGTCACCCAAATGAGGATGGGTTCCTTTTTTGAGTGTGGTTCCTCTGAAGGTTTCTTCCTCATAACATCTAAGGGAGTTTTCCTTGCCACAGTCACCCTAGGCTTGCTCACTATTATTTAAACTATTTAAAATTTTTGTTCTATAATTCTTAAATTCTGTAAAGCTGCTTTAAAACAATGTACATTGTGAAAAGCGCAAATAGAAATAAACTTGAATTGCTAGTTTTGCATGATAAACATCAAATTCTATTAGAATATTGCAACCAAGTTTTGGAAAATTGTGACTGCTATTATTCAGGTTTGTGGTGAACTGAGATAGCAATCACTCTCTGAAGAGACCATATTGTCATTTATATAGGTGTATAAATATGTACGGGTGTAGTCGAGCTCCATGTGTGTTGTGTTGTGTGGGGAAGTGATGCAGGGTGGGTCCGCGCCATTAAGCCTGCCAAATAAGAGGCCTTCAAAAAGTATTGTTGACGGCAGGCACTGGGCTGCTATTATGGATGCCCCTTGAGACTCTCTTATTGTGGGACTCCACCTTCTGTTTTCCATTTGGACTTAGGGTAACTCGTGCCAAGCTGCTTTTCCTGCATCTTTCCTTTTTTTCTCTTTTTCTCAGACATACACATAAATAACCACTACTAATCCCTGCTCCCCAGTATTCACACACACACTCACACATGCACACACACACCTTGGCAGTACCCTGCCTGTTGGGCATTTTGCCGTCTCTTGTGAAAGGTGCCCTCTGATTCTGCCCTCTCTGATCAGGTTTCTGCCACCTGTTGCCTCGCACTGGGAGGGGTGAGGTGTCCAGTGAGATGCCCTGGCATCTGGCACTATTAGAGTATACACACAACACTGAATACCATTCGGGACCAGCTATTCAGCCCCATTGCTTTAAAAAGGTTTCGTTTGCATTGAGTTTTGCCAGTATTTCTTTCACACAGCAGAGAAGAGGGCCGCTATATTATCAGCCTGTGCGCCATATCCATTTCAATACTAATCAACTCTTTTAAAGTGAAATCAATGTATACTTTATGAAACGGTGTACTAATATGTTTTTTTTGGAAAGGTATATAGGTGTGCTCTCTGCACCGTTTTATTCATTGTTTCATTTTAACCTCAGCCAATACTATCCTCACCCTCATCACCATCATCATCATTATCATCATTATCATCATGCCTACCAGGTCCTCACCTTTATGTCTCTACCTCACCAGGCCCGATTAAAATTATGTTGATTTAGCTTCAGTGTCCCCGCAAGTCCCCCCCCCACATCTCGATGGAAGCTTATTAGTTTTAATATTTTTTTTGTATTATTTATTCCCATTTTCCCGGGGTCCCTGTCGGCATTTCCAATTACTCTCACCGTTCGGCTGTAATTGCCTCGGCGCTAATGGCCGCCAGACAATTGTGCTAAATGAGGTGAAGGCACGAGGCAGCGAGCTCGACTTCATTAAGAGCTAATGGGATTTTATTGGGGGGACTGAGGACCCGGCTCATCAGAAAGGAGAGGTGGAGGAAAAACAGAACAGATGGAGGAGAAGAAGCAGGGAGAGCTTGATAGGCTGCCTCTGCTGCTGCCACGGCCACCGCTGCTTTTTTACAGGCTGAAAAGGAAACAAATGTGCAGCCCCTGTTGTTAACACATGGGCAATAATGCACACACACATACACACACACACACCTAGAGAAGTTCTGTTGTTGATATAAGACTATAAGACTGTAATATATCTAATATATAACAATATTATATATTATATATATATATTATATATATTATATATATATTATATATATATATAAAAATTCCATTCAAAAGATGTTTTAACTTTAATATAACCAAATGTATTCAATTCACTGATTTTTTAAAAAAAATACTATTATATCATTATTATTATTATCAGTTTCAGAATATTGAGATTTACATTTTAATCCATTGTGGATGTTATTAGGTTATTGAATGCTGAATATTGTCATATAAGTACTTCACATATAAAACATCCAACTATGATGCATATGTAGGGAACATTTATAGGACACTTTATGACTGTGTCTGACTAATGGACAATTGTGATCATGAGATCTGGAATCCAACAGATGTTAATTTTTCAACCATAGTTTAGGGCAAAGCAGTCAACAGCAGATTTTTCATAATCAAATAAATGCCCATTGAGAAGCAGTTGCAGGGAAACGCGATGAAATTTACTTGAGATTTAAAAAGGAAAAACCCATTCTCGTCTGGTTAAATGGTAATGGATTATCAGTAGGAAGAGAACAAATATAAAGTACAAGTGAGATAAAACTCAAGAGCTCAAGTGAAATAGACCGAATCATCTCCGAGGCACTACAAGGAATTATGTTTGAATTTTATCAGGAAGAAAAATGTTTAACATATTCAGAATAATAAATGAATATGAACACATGGAAGGTATGAAGTGCCAAAGCAATGCTCAAGAAAAGGTTCAGGTTTTCTGCAGGACTTGGCAGCCAAGCTGATGTGTACTCTATGTAATCACTAATCATAGCAGTGCAGCAGTGAATGTACTGGTGATTTCAGGACTGAAGTGCACTGGTACATGCGGTGAGCGAGAAATGACCAAATAACCAGCAGCAAAAGGGAGTTGGGCTAATTATTTCTACTTCATTGAAATTCTGTTTCATTATGAGAATTTAAGAAGGTTTAGTGGTCTTATGCATATGATAAACTATTCTGCACTTTTCACTTTAGCAGATATGCATGTAAAGGAAAAACTATACTGATCGCTCAGTGCACTGTCGGTACTAGAAGAATATTTCAGAGTTTATTCAATTAAAAACAGTCACATCTCTCTGTGAATTGAGGAGAAAGAAAAAGAGAGAACCAATAGTGAGCTTTACAACAGCTCTACAGACTTGTGAGGCAAATAACCTTACATGGGTGAGGGAGTAGCAGAGTGCCTATTTTAACTGCTCTTATTCTCAGTAAGAGCAGACTGATAATCTTATGAAAGCTTCAGGTTTTAAAGGGTGCCATACTATATATTTCCACTGAGACAACCTCTGGATCAAGCATGATTGTGTTTGGATCTACTTGACGCTTTTACAATAAAGTAGCTCGAGGGTTACCGCACCATGGCAGGACCTAAAGCTCTCTCCTTCCAACCATGCGAACCAAGCGAAATGATCATCCTAGATCCTGGGTCATCAGCTGGAAGACTGTGGCCTGGATGTGGACTTAGCAAAGTATTTCCGCATATTGAACCAAGTGCCTGAGAAATACTGTAGAACAACTGATCAGGGTATGAAGAAAAAAATAGTCTTCAAAACATCAGGGCTTCTGTAGCAGATAATCTGCTAATCAGTAACTTAGTTTGATAGACAAAGAAACTTACACATAAAGTGGGAAAAGAAAGCTAGGTATATAAATAAATAATAATAATAAAAAAAAGTATTGCCCCCTAAGCCTTTGCTTATTGTGTAAAAATGTGTAAAAATAAACAAATTAACTTAATACATTTATTTCAAGTTCTAATTAGGAGAGCAAACCAATAACATGACAGAGAAATAGCGCCAACTGATGGAACTATTTAACCCTGACCGCTCCCAGCTACCTCCAACCTAAAGATCAGTAAATGCACAACACGCTCAATGCTACCAGACACATGAAATAAAAGTAAGCCCCACTAACCCCCCCAATGAGTGTATTGAACAGTATAGATAGCAAGCTGTTAAACTGCTTTCAGTCAGAGTTTCACCATATAATCATGTTACACCAGAGGTGAGGGGAAGGGAAATCTCCAGTAAGATTAAATAAGCGACTTGGAGCTATCATTTCAAACCTCAGTATGTGGCTTTAGTCCTGAGTGTGATTGTGAAAAGATCGCTCACTCTAGTGTCAGTGTACTGCTTTTTTTCTTACATCAGAAGCAATTTTAACAGTATTTTTTTGTAAAGATATGAGAAATGGATGAAAATGAGGAAAATATAATATAATATATATTTTGGAGTACCACAGGCTGTTCTTTCAATCTTTATATTGCTTTTCGTTGTAGGCTGCACGCGGGTGTTTTCGAGTATGTCTGTGTTGTCTGTGTATTAGCTCATCATTTAGTGAGTTTAGAGACCAACTAAGCTCAGAAGGGAACTTTAAGAATCTATTGGAAGCCCTAGTGGAGTGCCCTTAGCACTGTACTAGAGTGAATGAGCGAGTAAGTAAATGAGTTAGAGGAGGGGTATATTAGCAAGGGTATGGGAAAGTGAATGATTGCAAGTTAGAGTGTGTTGAAGAGGGATTTGTGATTGGTTTAAAGAGCCTGGCATTTGAGCCCAATTCCAGTCGTCACAGCAGTAATGCAACAAGTGTGAGTGTGTGAGTGTACACGGGGAATAGGGTGATGGCCCTGCCTGTATCTGTAGTCATTTAGTGCTATCATATCTGCTTGAAAACATATTGTGTTTTTTTTTTTTGTAGTCTGTTGTGAAATACCATCGATTCTACAGTATACATATACTGTATGTATATATATATATATATATATATATATATATATATATATATATATATATATATATATACTGTAGAATCGATGATATTTAACAGACCACAAAAGATAGATAACAGACTACAGATAGATAACAGACTACAAAACACACACACACACACACACACACACACACACACACACACACGCACACTTACATACATGTCTGTATTACCAAAATTGAGTCTATCAAATGTAACTATAAAATTACTTGTGCCAATTTAATTGATTACTCAATTTAATCAATATAATATGCATACATTTGATTTATTCTATTTTATTTTTATCAGATATTATAAAATATTGTTTTATATATAATTGAATTAAGCGTATATATACATATATGTATCTTTTGTTCCTGGTAAGTGGTCATTATCTATCAAAAGTGGTCCAAGAAAAGAACAGGGGTGAACCAGTGACTGGGTTATTGATGCACGTTGGGAGGGTGGCTCATGTGGTCTGATCTAATAAGACAGTAAATATATATTTTAATTTATACCCAACCCAAGGAAAATACCTAATTCTGATTGGCTGGCAAATTCAATTAGGGCTAGGTCTAATGTATATTTATCCCTAGACATTTTAGGCAAATTCAAACATAAATAATGCCTGGACTATAAGTTTTCCTAAAAAAAATGTAAATGTAAATGTATGGTTTATGTACATATTGGTGATAAGGCAATATCTTAAAAGCGTGCAAAGATCTTTCAATATAAGCAAGATAAGACAGTGTTCACCAACTTCAATTCTAGTTGTTTATACTATTAACCAGAGTTTAAATAAAGCCTGTGATGTATCAGCGCATGAGTATGAGGATATACCTGAGTCATTCGATTTCGGTTCATTGAGCTATGAACCACAAGGTTTGCTCAGCTTGGACTTTTGGACAGTGTAATCTGTGTGTGTGTGTATGCATGTGTCTGAGCAGCTGTGCTGCAGCTGCCAGTATCTCCTGCTGAGGAAGAGAGCCATGGTCCTCCAGGGTCAGACCCTTGGTATGGCGGTCTCCGTGGCAACTGGCTTTAGGCCCGCACGGCACAAACAATCTTGCCCCTAAGAGTCAAACACTACAGTCTGATCTCAATAGAGTGGAATGTTACACTCACACACACACACACACACACACACACACACACACACATGCATGCCCACACGCACACAGCAAACAGCATGCAAACAGCGTAGTATGGAAAGGGTATGGAGACAGTCCTAAATAAATGAGAGATGGGGATAGATGAGGGCAGAAGGAATATTGGACATTTTAAGTGAGGCTTAGAAATGGTTGAGAGAGGGTGTATATTAAAATTGAAGTAAGAAGCAGTGCAGAGAAAAAGAAAGAAATAGGCAGACACCTAGAGTAAAGAGAAACAGAAAGAAAGAAAGAAAGAAAGAAAGAAAGAAAGAAAGAAAGAAAGAAAGAAAGAAAGAAAAAAGAAAGAAAGAACGAAAGAAAGAAAGAGAAAACTTGTATATGGGCTCACAGACTCTTCAGGCAGTTCTGTCTGTCTGTTTTGCACCTCTCTCTCTCTCTCTCTCTCTCTCTCTCTCTCTCTCTCTCTCTCTCTCTCTCTCTTTTCAGCACTGAGGCCTCTGGAGGCCGTCTTATCTCTCGGCTCCAGCCCAGACCCTCAGTGCTTTTGGCCCAAAGCGCTCAGTATGGGCCTCGGCTCTGCTCAACAGACACATCTGCTCAGCGTAAGCCTCTCTTAGTCCGCTTTCAAACTCATTTCTGCTCATGGGTTTTGACAATGAAACAAAATTTGCTTTTGTTTCACATTATGTTCCTTGTTAATCTTAAGTAGAAACAAATTTAACAATTATAAACTACTAGCCGAAAGTATGTAAGAAAGCATAATTCTTTAATTTTTTTAAGGTTTCAAAGTATTAAATTTTACTGCTGTCTAATATTAACCAAATATGTCCTCCCTAAATATTCCCATGGTTGACACTGCTCATTTTAATTTATTCTTTGTTTTAACAATCCCTTACATTATACCCGATTTATTTACAGTCTCCTTGTTGTATCTTTGTCAGGCAGGCAAGCCATTTGGTAAATCTTAGAATCAGGTGTATATGATGTGGGTAGATGTAAAAACCCAAATGCAAATTTGAAGGGAAAATCAGTTGGAAAAACAAAAAGGTAATTTTTTATTTTTTATTTTTTTACTCTCTCTGAGTCTGTGCCTCAGGTTCCTGGTCTTGGCTGACAGGAGTGGAACCTGATGTGTTTTCTGCAGTTATAGCCCATCCGACATTTTGTGAATTCTTAGAATCTTCTCTGCACTACACAGTCCAAAAGAATATTTACTGGAGTTAGCTTTCCTGTCAGCTCAAACCTGTTTAACCATTATCCACTGACCTCTCTCATCAACAAGGCATTTCCACCCACAGAACTGCTGCTCTGTGAAACTGATGTTTTTTGTTTTTCACACCATTCTGGTGTAAGTGTAGAGATCGCTCTGAACCGAAACCCCAGGAGATTAGCATTTTCTTAAATACTCAAACCAGCCCATCTGGCACCGACATAGTCACAGAGACCACGTTTTCCCCATCTCCATGTACGATGTGACCTTAATTGGAGCTGTTGGCATGTATCGGCATAATGCTATGCACTATAGTGTTTGCCTCATGATTTTATTTATTTTTTGCTTAGTTGATCTTCCATGGTGCATATAGTTTACACTACTTTGAACTATAGAGTTTTGTAAGTATGTAAGTCCTGTTTTGTAAGTATAGCTGAGATGGCCATTGTCATGTCGTGAAAGTGTTTATTTTCGTAATCGCACGTTATAGCTGAATTATGGATCTGCCTCCCACACTCCGTCTGGAGGGGCCTTTGCAGCCAGATGCCTCCTGCTTGCCTTGATACATCTTATATATACACTTGAGGTTTAACTTTTAAAAATTACATTACGCGAGGCACGTAGTGCTAACAGAAAAGTAAAAGTGAGAACTTGTAAAGAGTTTTGCTTTGTTTACTAAATCACTCAAACAATAAAAAAAATACTATGTGTTTTATTTCATCCTATATATGATGTACTACAACTATAAATAAAATCTGGAGATAATACAGCGAGAAGATACTACAGAGTGAACAGTCTGCTTTTTAATCTGCTGTGGCTAATATATGGGTTTCAACTTCTGATGTTCCATAAACCAAGTGATCTCCTGAGCTAGTTGTTTGTGTCCTAACTTTATTCGTAAAAACATTGATCAGCAGAACAAAGTCAAGAACCCACAAACATGCTGTAAGAACAGTAAAGCTAGCCTATAACACCACGCGGGTTACATATATATAATTTTTTGTAGATGCGCTATACTTTTATTATTTGAAAAGTAAACAATATTTTGTGACCGATATTTTATATGTAGATTGATTTCTCCTCTTTAAACAGTTTCTCAAGCACCTGGAGACCTGGATGCGAAGCTTTATATCTCACTAGAGAATTATCCAGCAGTAGTGAGTAGTTCAGCAGAAGTGGCAGCATATGAGGAAGAAGAAAAAGATATTGAAATTGGTGATCTTCGTGTAAAATCAGTTCCTGACATGAAGTCAGCCAAGTCAGCCTGTGATGTGAGTACAACAGCATTCAGGAGCATTTTACACAAAACTCCCATTTATTATTTAAAAAGTGACCAATATTTTATATGTAGATTGATTTCTCCTCGCTAAACAGTTTCTCAAGCACCTTTTCTCAGCACCACTGCAGCACTTAGTTCAATTTATGATTTGCTGTCTGTCTGTACCAAAGAAATAAAAATAAACTACCTGTACCATATTGAGTTGCATAGCATCATATGTTTTCCATTGCATCATAATGAATGATTTTATATATATATATATATATATATATATATATATATATATATATATATATATATATATATATATATATATATACTGTTGTTTTGCTGATTTTTCCGGTCTCTCGCAGATAGCACGATAGACCAATTGTTTGAAATAAAAACATTTATTCATAAAAATATAATTATTAGTTATAAAGTTAAGTAAAATATTAAAAATTAAGTTGATAGGATATTTAGTAAGATCTGCTGCTACATGTTTTTCTGGAACATAATAGGAAGAATGCCAAAATGGAAAGCTGTTTTGTTTGACATCATTCTCATATTATGCTTTCTTCTTTTAAGGACCAGTCCTTTGGTCTGGAAAAAACTCACTATCCTTTATTTATTTATTAATTTATTTATTTATTTGGCACAAGTGCGGCATTGTCAACTTTTGCTGTAACTGAGGGTATTGGTGAGTTAATAATGGTTTCTAATGGCTTAACATTAAATGGGAGTTTTGTGTAAAATGCTCCTGAATGCTGTTATACTCCCATCACAGGAGCAATATTGTCTGATTGCATTAGCTCTGGTTCTCATAGCTGCTGAGCTTGTGCTGGACCTTTTTGATGATGATGATCTGGAGGATGGAGATCTTGTTCGATCTACTGAAGAGAGCTGGCAGATTGCCAGATGTGCTCCTGTTCCACAGTTAGCTGTTGCTTCATTGTGAGTTGCTCCTTATCTTCAGTCATAAGAAGAATGCTCTTGGCACGATCATGCCATACAGTCATGTTCATCATGATCATGTTCATACACGATCATGTTCATACAGTAACCATGTTAGCCTAGCCCACTCATGTGTTGACTTTTTACTATTCTGCCCTCACATGACTGCTCCAGAAGTAAACATTTTGGAATAAAGTCCCAGGGTGTAACTTTTTAATTGGTTATTATTTTTCATAAAAAAAAAAAAAAAAAAAAATATATATATATATATATATATATATATATATATATATATATATATATATAGCAAACTATAAATAAAATAAGATCTGTGCATGTTCTCAATGCAACTGCAGCAGTCAGAATGGATTGGCAGCGCTTAGAAGAGTGCTATGGAGCACCTGAAGTGATTGGAAATGCACTTCTCAAGAAAATTGAGAATTTTTCAAAAAAAAAATAAAATAAAAAAAAAAAAAAATATATATATATATAGGGGTTAACCCAATATTGAAGACATTGACCACAAGCCTCCAGGACAAATGGATAGTCCAGGGTCCAAATACAAGGAGGATTATAAGGTGGCATTCCCACAATTAGCTTTTTTAACCATAGTTCCTGAGAGGTCAAGCGAAAACAAGGAATATGAACACTAGCTTCTCATTCTCCATCTCTGAAAATCAAGCTTTAAGAGCTAAACCTAGCAAATCCAGCAGATAGACATCTGTAACTGTACATCAAACAGAGGTGTCATCTCGAACATTAGACCGGCAGTCCAAACAGTCATAGAAACTAACTGAAAGTCCAGATCGGAACAGTCCATTGCAAACCTCATCCTCTTAAAAAGTGTGGGACTTTTAGAGGTAGCTCACTAGAGCAGTGCAAATCACTTCAAAATCATATCTTCTTCAGATGCAGCGACTCTACTAAACATATTGCAAGGAATTCAAGGCACTATTCAAATGCTCTGAATATACCAGTCAAAGACATATTGCTGCTCCGTATTCCAGATAAGCCTGCCAAGTAGAAAGAGCAAGCTGGGGAGCAGACTGAAATTCACCCACCTTGAGATATGTGGTGAGTTTGGCCATGTAAGATCATGTTCTAAGATTTGTCTGGTGACAGTTTATCCTGCTGGCAAAAGACAGTCAGGCTGTATGCCGTTTTAGAAGTAACAGATCTTTAGCCAGGACAGGTTTTTAAAAAACTTTTCGAGAACAAACCCAGTTTGCCCCATAAACTATTAAAACGTGTTAGGGCAAATAAGATTTCTGGACAGAAAGCCATTAATGTTTAATTATATAATGTAAACATGGTGTACCCGTACAAACTTTTATATAACGTTTTATGGCTACATGGCTACCCTTAAAATGTTCTAGATGGCTTAAGTAAAACCTTTTTAGACAAGGCAATTTATTCAGAAAATTTGTATTGGAATATCACCATCTCTTATAAACCTATAGCCTCAAATTCTTATTTATATACTCTTAAACTCTTCATATTCCAGTCCAACTCTCCAATGCTTACTCATACTTTCCAGAACAAAAACATTTACAGTAAGCCATGACAATTTCCTTTGAAAATCTGAAAGATAAAGATAAAAATTATTTTATATTATATTATATTAAGATTTTATTTATTATGTTATTGCCATGGCATATGTAGAGAATAGACACACAGACCACTGATCCAGGGGGGTATGAGCAGTCCGCTGGATGATCCTGACACCACTACATTTTGATTGACTTTCTAGTGGAAAAAAATATAAGGCATGTCAGAAGTCTTGCAACAAAATGACTTACTCTTGTAATCAGTCTTGTAAGATTAAAATAAAAATCACAGCCACTTAAATCACTGTATAGGCCGGATTAGCATCTATCACTGCTCATTTATCAGTGCTAAAATTGTTTATTGTGTCTCCTTCAAGAGATGCAATCAACTGCACATTAGCAAAACCTAGGAAAGAGTATTATATTGAGGACCTTTAGATCATCAGGAATTGACAATTTCTCCTTTTTTTGAGTGGCACCACACATCAACAACAATGGACATAGCATTAATAGTAGAACTGTTAGCGTTGCTAGTTGTTAAAATGTCAGAACCGAAGCAAATCCATTTTATGCTTTTAACATCGACTAATTTGAATATGAACTAGTTTCACCTCGTACAACCTGTGCGGTTATTACTGGAGAGCAGAACAGATGTCCTCCTGCAGGTGATAAAGGACAAATGAAGCCTCATTAAAATACTGGGTAAGGAAAAAAAAACCTGCATAAGAGTAACAGTTATAGTTCTATGGCAGGGAAAGTGCGATTATTTTATATGATGAATAGTGTTTTTTAATGCATACCATAGATTATTGGTTATGAATGATATAAAACCTTGACAATATGAATATATATTAGATGTCATAATAATAATAATATTAATAATCTTCCTAATCATCATCATCGTATTAATAGTAGAAGTAGTTATACAACTTTATAACCGCATTAGCTGTGTAAATCTGCTTTGAAACAATGTTCATACTAGTTCTATACAAGTAAAAATGAATTGAATTGAATACAAAACGAGTTGGACATTTTGTTCTTGTAAATGGCAAGTTAAAGAACAAGATAATGATGTTAGGAGGGAAAAAAAAAAACGTTGCTGTTCAAGGCGACAAATGTGAACTTTTAATATTATGCGCTTAGATATTACTTTATGGGGAGTCTTACTACATGTTGTGTTAAGAATGAAATTAATTAGCCGGTTAGTTACACTAATGACTACTGTGAACTTTACACTCCAACTTAAGCACGAGTACAAAAGAACAAGTTTGCGTATCTCCAGAGTTTTACCATTTTTCCTTAATTGCCTTATTATTCGCTTAATTAAAAATGAACTTTCTTCCAGATAGACTTTCCTCGAGCACCTAATGCCTGAAAAGCAATTAGTGTTAAGCGAAAGTTGAAGGTCCAAACTACCAACACTCGTTTGTATATATGAAGTATTTTTGTTGTGTTATGCTGAATGCATGCATGTATTTCACTACACAACAATTTGGGGTGTGTGTGTGTGTGCACATGTGTGTGTGGGGGGGTTGGTTTCCATGGCAACAGGCTTCCTGCAGAAAAGGTCAACGTTGGAGGCAGACAGGGAAAAGGCACAAGAGGATTATTGGGGATTTAACGTGGAATCAAATCATTTCCATTCTCTATTATAGGTGTTTCTGTCCTATCTGAATGATAACAAAGCGAGAGAAACAATGGCTATAACTTGCGCAATTACGCTGCTCATGAAAAATGGCCCCCGTCTCCGCTATTTTATTATAATCGTTATTATTTCTCCGACTGCCTTTGAGGTGGAATTGAAAAGACGAGAGTGGTGGACGTTTCGTCTTTGTGTGCAGTCCTGATACGCATGAGTTTGTCCCCTCAATCACTCTCTCTCTCTCTCTCTCTCTCTCTCTCTCTCTCTCTCTCTCTCTCTTTCCATCTCTCTTTCACTCTCCTTATGCCTTCCCCTCCTTCGCTCTCTCTCTCTCTCTCTCTCTCTCTCTCTCTCTCTCTCTCTCTCTCTCTCTCTTTAATTAAGTCAGCCTCACTGGCATGGCTGCCAAAGATAATTGGAGTGGGTTTTGGATGCCATTTACTCGAAATGTCGCCTTTTCTCTCATCCCCCCCCGTCTCTAAAAGTCTTGTCTTTTCTCTGTCACATTTCCTCATTTCCCACCATCACTTTTCTGCTCATTTAGAAGGAAAGGATTAACCTGAAGCTACAGGTCTCTCGCTTGCTCATCACAGAAGTGCATGCAGGCACACACTTAGACAATGTTTATTAGCTGCTTTGTAAGTTCTCCAGTTGTCTTTCACAACTTTTTAGAATGTTACCAAAATGTTATTTTTATGCATTGTGCAGCCCGTCTAGATAGCTGAGCTGAATCTGGGGCACAGATGGGGAGCTAGGCCCTGATGCATGATGTATCTTCCTGATCGGTTCAGATTGTGATACTGTGCGAGATTGTGATGGACATGCATACATAAGCTTAATATTTTAAGTTTTTTCATTTGCCAAGAGAAAGAAAAAGTAGTGTGCCCATTTTGTGTGCTCAGTTTATCCAAATGGGTTACTTTGAAAATGATTGAGGTTTACTATATTCGAGCAAATCACAAGTCATTGTAAATAGTTTCTGATTACTTAAATATAGTGAACTTAAAATTACTTGTGGATCAATGTAATATTGTGAAAGCATAATTGAAACTGGTGAGTTAGTATTTATTATGTAATTTCTTTGTGTTTTAAACATTAAACAATGGCTACTAGTCTAGTCGCTGTCACGTAAGGCAATTAATGCACAATTGCAGAAGTGAATGCAAATCCTCAGGCAAACTCGGAAACGTAAAAGGTTGTGCGATTAGCAAACAATAACAAGGTAAAACTGTGGGGAAAAAATTGAAACAAGATCAGAAAACAGGGAAAACATGAACCATGAACATAACCGGCTTCGAATAGTTACTGGAACAGGATGAGCTACTTTGCAAAAAAACTAAATAGAGAAACGGTGCTCTTTAGTTGTCACATGTACTGAGGGGTAAGGGCCTTGCTCAGGGGCCCTAAGACTGGCAGCCTGGTGATGCTGTGGCTTAAACCCAGGGCTTGAACCCGGGGCTTGAACTCGGGGCTAACACCTTTCCATACAAAATCTTTGTGCAATTGTAATTGTACAATTATTTATTTTGTCTTTGTCTGTCTGTACATCCTTAATTTATGTCTGGCTGTTTAGAATTGTAGTTGAGACAGGGTCGGAGACATGATTAAAACAAACACAAGAGGTAGGTGACAAAAACAAAGACACGTGGCTCCATCAACCCTGAAGTGAATGCTAGTGCTGTGAGTGGGGATGTGCTACATGCTGCCACAAATAGAGTGGGATTATACTTTTGCTCCATTTCAAGTTACTTCTTAATTTCATCTGAAGACTTTCTTGACACAAAACGCTGATACTGGAGACTCCTTTCTATAAACTTGAAATAAATATCTCGCTCACAAATGCTTTACTAGATTGATGATTATGTGTTTCACATGGTTGAAAATCGAGAAAAATAAATGAATAACATCTGGCCTATGTGATTGTCAAGAACACAAACTTTTTTTTCTTGTCTATCTTCCACAACTAAATAAAAGCTGAAAAAAATTAAATCCAGCCTTAAATGTTAGGTTAGATTAAAAATTAATAAATACATTTGAAAAAAATCTCAAAATAAAAAAAATATATGTATTACGATAAATTATAGACTAAATGGTGTTCCTGATTAACAAAGGTTTTGTA
The DNA here is from genome assembly GCF_014805685.1 of Silurus meridionalis. Taxonomy (NCBI): domain Eukaryota; kingdom Metazoa; phylum Chordata; class Actinopteri; order Siluriformes; family Siluridae; genus Silurus; species Silurus meridionalis. The sequence continues at coordinate 16,464,534 of NC_060894.1, forward strand.
ATGAGAAATCTATATATACCTTATATCTAAACTGATATATCCTTGATAGCCAAAAGTATGTGGACTATTGACCATAACTCCCATATGTGAGCCTTATCCAAGTTGTTGCACCAGTAGTGTAGGATGGATTTCTATGCTGTACATTACCCTTTCACTTAAACGAAGAAAGCTAAAGGTATCCCAGCATGTTCTGGTGCATATAATGAGTTCCAGGAAGATATGGCCAGCATAGAGCTCTGATCTCAATTCCCCGAACACCTTTGGGATGAATCGGAATGTAGACTGCACCCCAGTGGAGGGCCAAACGTTAGTATTTGACCTCACCATTTCCCACAGCCACATTAAAGAACCAAGAACCAAGAATGATGACTAACTGATGCATAACTAACTAATATGTATTTAGTCAAAGAACTTGGGCTTACCATTATTTGATGGCTTAAAATTTAAATAATCATAAATATATAACAAAAACTATCTTCATATAAAGATATTGTTAGGCAAATAACCAGGTTAATAAACATAGTGATAAAAACACTTGCCATGCCTTAATATCTTGAAAGATCTGACTAGCTAATTACGAATTGCGGTAGATGATATATCATTTTAATGCTTATTGCATGTCTAACATTGTGGGTTTCATTTAATTGTACTTCCCCAATGATGTCAGTACATTATTTTTATGTTTTTGTTTAATGCTAAAGCTTAATAAAACTAGAAATTTCTTAGATATGCCTGTAAGCTAGCAACCAGACAGTCATACGGTTTGCAGAAACAGGTCAGCCTCCTATTGCTTTGTCTCAATTTCCTCCCTGATGAGTCAGTCATGCATTTGGAAGCTGCTGCTGTTCATGTTCTGTTTACAAGTCAAATGTGCTGCTCTTGATAAGTCTACAGAGAATTTCTATCCATTTCTTCTCACAGGGAAAGTCTGGTCAGCGGAGTCCCTGGCTAGATTTAAGCGACGGGTGAAGACCTTCCTCTTCCTGAAACACTTAAACTAACACTTTCCAAGTAAAAAAAAAAATCAAAAAATAAACCAACAGAGTTGTAGGCTGATTTATCTTTAGTTGTAGTCTAGCATACCAGTGCAGATTTATTCATTAATAGAGACTAACTTTTTGCAGAGAAGCACTTTTTATACGTTGCTCTGGACAAGAGGGTCTGCTAAATGCCACACATGCAAATGGTTGTGTCCTAGCTAAAATTACCCCAAACTGCAAGTTCAGTGTGGCCATGTAACAATTCATTTCTAGATTTTAAAAACAAAAATAGATGAGTTTTGATACAGCAAAAACAAAGTGCTAACCAATGTATTATCTATAAAGTATTAATGTATTTCAAATTTCAAATGTCAATTATAAATAAACTATATACACAAAAGTTTTTGTGGAAGGTGCTACTATGTGCTTTTTGAACATTCCATTCCACATTTGATACCAATTTGCTCTTATAATACCCTCCACTCTTCTGTGAGGAAGTTTTATTAGCTTTTTGAGTGTGCTTTTGGAGACCTGTGCTCATTCAGCCACAAGGGTGTTGGTACAGTCAGGTATTGATGTAGGGCAAAGAGACCTGGGGTGCAGTCAGCGTTACAGTTCATACCAAAAGTGTTTAGTAGGGTTGAGGGCAGGGCTCAAAAGCAGGCCATTCAAGATTGTCATACAGGAACCAGTTTGGCTCTAGAAGTTTAAGTGAAGGGAAAATTGAATGCTACCATAAAGCATCCTATATATTTGTGTGCATCCAACTTTGTTGTACCAGTATGGGTAAAGCCACATATGGTTAAAAAAGTCAGGCGACCCAATCCTTCTGTACACATATTGTACAATGTATAGTAAATAGTGTATAGTAATAGGGGTGGAATTATTTAGATTACTAAAATATAATTTTGCCCTAATAATACTTCAGTATGCTATTTATCACTTGAATGGGTTTCGATTAGCATTTAATCATTTTAGTTTAGCAAGTTTACTAGTGTACAAAAAATAATATTACATCCATTTGTGCTGTGACCTTTCTTTCAAATATCTGCTGTGACCTTTCCATTCAATACAGTGCAGCGAATGCTACAGCTAGGCATGAACTCTATCTGGTAGATTGAAGTAAGTTAGCTTGATTTCTTTGTGAATTCCTGGTTAGACTATCGTTTATACCAGTAGCTAGCATAAACAGTCTTAACAGCACATCAAATTGTATCTAACAGGAAATGTTGTTTAATTTAATGATATTTAAATTTTTAATCATTTTTAGCATATTATGTAGCATTAGTCATACACGTGACCAGCAGGTTGATTGGTGATCCTTTCAAATAAAAAACTTTCACTCCAAATTAAAACATGTATTAGACACAGAAGACCGACTCAATCTTTACTCTCTGGATGTTTATTTGCACAATAGAAACATTTTTAGAGTAGCATTAAAAAAAAACAGAAGAATAATGCAACATCTTAATGCTTTAATCAGCTCGCTATCAGAAATAGAGACTGCAGCTTATGTACTTAGAAGAGGTGTAGGGAAGATGGAAAGATTAGTAAGGAGCTGGCCCAGCCAGACAGTATGCCACCTCTGACGCTGATGTGTTCTGAGATCGTAATAAGCTTGTAATTAAATACAAATATTTTACTCATTAGCCATAATTTTACATACAAATATTTATTTGTTTTTTTCTGGGCTTACTGTTTGCAAATCCTGCTAAAAAAATCCTGCTTGCTTTGACAAAAGTTGTCATCTTTGCCAACTTGAAAGTTATTTTCTAACTTCTTTAATGCATACATTTCTAACTGTTGTGGTATTTCCTTAAAAGAATAATATAGCATTAGTAGCAGCAAAATCAGAAAAGGTTATATCCTGGCAATGAAGGGCTACCATTTTGACTAGCTTGGTCTGTGTTGTGGCAGATGGTAGCTGAGCTGAGTTCTCAGCAGGGAATTACTATGCAGTTGCAGCAATGATGAAGTTTTGGAGTATACTGTGTGTAGTAGTATTTGACTTCAGTCGTCAGGAGTAGTTGAGTGACCATATGTGTGTCTGTATAAAGGTCTGAGCGATACTGAGAGGAAGGAAAGCTTGTGTGTATAAGTGTGGGTGTGTTTGTGTGTGCGCGTGTATGTTGGTTCTGTTCTGGGAGTTAGCAAACGAGGCCCCTATCAATCACCCCGAGCTGCTGAAAGTTAGTGTGTGCAGCCAGGCCACCCAGCCAGGCCGCTTCAGCATAGGGATCTGATATCCCTTAGGCCTAATTGACTCCAGATGGCCCAGACAGAGCACTGTGCTGGACATGCCCTCTCTATACACACACTGAGAGAGAGAGAAAGAGAGAGAGAGATACAGAGAAAGAAAGACAGAAAGAGGAGAGGAAAGTCCAAATAGAATGTCTGACTATTTTTGTTAGAAGTGTTTGAAACTCCACAACCTTCAAAACAGCATTAGTGAATGTTTTTGTCATGTCTGTAAAACATTTTATTGATCTGTAAAGGAATTGACACTTGTTTTAGAAAGGAGATGCAACTTTAGGTGGATAATTAGGTATTTGTGTACACATTGGTATGTTTCGTTTGCTTGAAAGTCTTCAGTCAGATATGTATTACAGCAGTACTCTGAGTTTAAAAGAAGTCAGCTCATCCGTGAAGTTCCACTAGCAAATATTTACAAAGTAAGAAAATCATTTAAAACACACACACACACACACACACACACACACACACACAACCACACATGCCGTAAAATTCGATCTGTGAAATATGAATCACAACTCTGTAGATGGAAAGGATTCCTCATTTTCAGCAAAATAAATATTCAGCAACGGTTTTAATCATTAAATTGGGCCGGGTGTTATTTAAAACATTAAAGATACCCCGAGGAATGTGTCTTTCTGCCCGAGGTCCACATGGAAGCTCTCAGGGTAATTTTAGATGTGAGGGAGCTAGTTGGCCAGACACAGTTGTTGATGCACCTGCAGGTTGGAGACTTGGCCCCGAGCCGAGGATGGACAGCGGGGCTTTCCATTCAAAACAGCCTCTCCAATTCCCAGTCCATATTCACACTTCCTTTCTCTGAGTCTCTCTCTTCCACCACCACACTCCCTCCCCTTCTTCTTTATTTTCTCATTCTCTGGAATCTCTCCTCCGTTTCCTCTTTTTTCTGTCTATCTCCATTGCGCCATCTTTCCTTTTCCCCAGTGCATGCTTCCTTCTCTCCCTGTGGCATTGCACAGGAAATTTAATATTGGATTGTTTGGAGTTTTCAAGGATTCCTTTCACTGAAGCTTCGGGCTGTGCACAAAGACAAACATCAGCTGCAGGGGCCAAGAGCAGCAAACACAGTCTCATTATCTTGCCATGCTCATTTTTGCCTCTATGTTGGACTCTTTCTCTAATTGTTTGTTCCTCTTTTCCAGGTGATACCATTCTTCCTTAACTTGTTTTTTTGCAAGCAGTCGCACATGTTCAACACTTTTTATAGAATTTTGAGGGAAGCTCAAAAACCTCAATTTTGACATATTTTATATATATATATATATATATATATATATATATATATATATATATATATATATATATATATACTGTATATAGTCGTAATGTTTACAATGACAGTCAAGTCAATATCAAATATTATAATAGAAAGTTGTGCCTTGTATAATCATTATACTTAATAAAAAGCCTCTATATTTTTTACACTTGAATTTTTACCACACAGAAAACTAATCTAAGATTCAATAAATCCAATACTTCTCCATCACACTGGTGATCACCATATATGTTATGTAACCTTTAATTCTGGTCCACAAATCTAATTGGAAAACGAGTACCGATTGTAATATAACAGCACTTGTACATTTCACTGTTTGTACCACTCCACTTGTCTTTGTTTACTACATTATATAATTCTAGCAATAGTATGTTACCCTGTATTTCTGTCAAGTCAGTCTGTCCAGTCATCAATCCCACTATGGCTTGTTCTGGAACTTTTTTTTTATATGGAATGAGATTTTATTAAATATTTAACCACAATGTGTCAAAAACCACTTGATATTCATGTATTTTTCATAGAACTGTTGTCTAAACGCTATATCATGGTTACAATCATGCTGTTGTAATGACTGATGCCGTGCTGATATTCAATACAAAAGCACTCTCGCTTGTAGGATATTACTTAATTATTCTATTTTTTTTTTTTTTCTATTAAAGCACACAGACAGTAGATAATGAACTCCTACATGGCATGAAAATTGTGGGTGGGAAGTGTACCATGGAGTGGGTAAATCTTTCTGCCTTGACTAATTAAGCATTCAAATTCTGCGTACAAGTTCACTTCTTGTATGTAACGTAAATGGAACATAAACGCATAATCTTAGCGTTCTTCGCCCCTTTTCTTGTCTAGTCAAATTATAATAGAGCAGCTAAAATGGAAAATAAGAGGTCATGTCAGTGCTCATTGACTTTTCAGGAAACTGAAAATGATGATGCATGTGAGCATGTAGGACCTGAAGGTTTTCACTGATCTGTAATTAACATGTTTGTCTTGTAATATCGGCAGAATATCTGACAGTTCACGCGGATCAATACATGTTGGTTAAAGTCTATCTGAGAAGGCCATCGTATGTGTAAAATGATCCACAATGGATTTGATTATAGCCCCTCTAATGTCCCACATTAGCAAGTTTTACATGCAGCCTAATAAGCTTTTAATGACGGGAAGACATTCATGCATATACACAAGTGTAAACCATCTGATGTAGAATCCATATGTGAAATGCTTTGTCTGATTAAACAAGGTGTCCAATCAAAATAAATCCAAGGATAGCAATGGAAACTGTGTATTCGAAGACTTTCACAACTTTTTATACCGCATATACATTTGCAGATACAATTCAACTAAAAGTGACACTAAAAACAGTTCCTTTTAACCCATGTTGAAAATAATCCTGCTTACATTTCGATTTCACAACCCCAACGATCCCTGTGTCCACAGTCCTCAGATTACTGTCTCTTTGTAGTTTTGTATCAGTGTGTTTCCTCTGGGTTCTCCCAGTTTCCTCCCACTTCTTCAAAACATGCCAGGAGGTAAATTTGGCTATGCTAAATTGACCCAGGGAGTGAATAAGTGTATGAATGTGTGTGTGTGTGTGTGTGTGTGTGTGTGTGTGTGTGTGCGTGTGTGTGTGTGTGTGTGTGTGTGTGTGTGTGTATGTGTGCTTGTGTCAAAGGTGTATTCCCATTGTTCTGGATCCATTTTAACCCTGACCTGGTCAGTTCAAGATCTAAATGAGATTAGGATACATGACCGATTGGGATAGGAATGCTTATTCTTACTATTTTGTAATAATAATAATAAAATAATATATATTTTGCTGATATTCATTTTAGTTAAATCTTGTTAAAACATGGTGAACAACATTGTGGTTGTAATGCATGTACGTTTGACTTTTAGTAGTGTTTCGAGCAAAAATAAAATATTTATTTTGGTAAAGTATTGCAATTGGTCATTGTTTTTACATAAACTGTAATGTTTTTATTTTCCATCTAGATTCCTTTTCCTCTTAGGACTAACCTGGTGCCTTAGAGCTCGTCTCACCAACTATAACACCTTAAACTGCCTCACGGCAATGCTTATTGACACGAGTATTTTTGCCTGTCTTTCTGAATTTTCATCGCTCTCTCTTGAACCCTGTTATACACATAAGGTTCTATAAGGCATCTATAGTGCTTACCGCTTTCCCACATGTGCTCCATGGTTATTATCTGATCCTCTTGGCTGGTCCATGTGTAAACGCCTGATGTGGCGTTTTCGACATGTTCACTTCTAAAACCGAACACTAAACTCTTTATTATGAGTCTGCTGACAATCAGAGCGCTCAAAGTCTCTGTGTGATAATCTCTCTTCTCATTAGCCCCCTATTGCTTCTCTCTTTTTCTCTCTCGTGCAGTGTCTCTCTCCATCTCCATTTAAACAAACACATATACTTATAGATGCACACAAAGTTTTCAAGGGAGGAATGGGACAGTAATGCTTTGCATGAAAAGCACCCGTTCCGTAATCCTACTGGCACTACTGTGCCCTGCTGCCAAGCCCATGCTGCACGCATCTCATGTATTTTTCTCTCACTCTGTCCCTACCTACCTGTCCCACTTTCTTGTACCAGCCCTGATTGTCTTACCTCCTCACGCCCACAACCCCCACTCCTCTCTTTCTGCGGTTCAGACCCATGGTTTTCCGAAAGCAGACCTTCGGATATGGCCCATTTCCCAGCAAAGGCGCCATATTCCATTAACATCCAAGCAGTGGAAATTGATTGATGGCAAATTAAGTGGGTAGAAAATCTGTCGGAAAAGAGCTTCTGTTTCCATCAGTCAGTGAGTCACTAACCAAAAGCCATCTTCGGTGGCATGATGAGTTGGAGCGGGTTTACATTTTGACGTTTTCGGTATTGTGCTTGGTTTAACACAAACCACTTCTGTTGTCACCATTTAATGGTTGTCGAGCCAAAAATCTGGCTAAGTGACATGGAGCTGGCATGCTGGTGCTAAGATTAGGAGGTATCCATTAAAGAAAAAAAAAAAAAGACCATGCCGATTAAGGCAGAGATAAAGCAACTGCCGTCCCCATACCGTATCTCGGCTCGACATGAGAGCACTGGGGAATGATTTGACAGCAAAACTCTTGAAGATTACCCTCCCTCTATGCGAGCTCTGGAGCTCCAATTTCAGCGGCATTCCAGCCCTCAATATTCCGATTTTTATCAGCTCAGAGAGGAAATGTGAGCGCTGTGTGTGTCAACCTTGGGACGCGCCACTCTCTAACTCGGAGACCCACACACATACTGCGCCACAGGACTGACATGGCAGGACAGACATAAAAGGCATTGTGTTTTAGGGAACAGCGAGTATTTAATAAGTATGTAACCTTGGCTTATTCGGCATTTTTGTGTTTAAGCAATTAAAATGAGCTCCTGTGAGGAGTGAAGCCATGTATTTGTTTACTTATTTTATTATACAGCCTTGTTTGATGTTGGATACTCCTAATTGTTGTCAGACCTCAAATATCATGTCCTTTACCAGCTTTAATACCAAAGTATTATATCCTCATATCTCAAAGTATTAAAGTAGTAATCTTCATGTCTATATATCATCTGTATATCCTAGATTATCCTTTAACACACACATGCACACACACTTACTGTATTTTTGTACAGTTGTACATACATTATACATATCAAATTTTATATACCACATTCTCTACACATATTGTTCCTTATGCACATTCTGCACTAATATACCTTTGTTCATATATGTTTATATATTTACTTAGCAGCTCATGCATATATTTCATTATATATTACATGCTGTACATGTACAGTATCTATCTATCTATCTATCTATCTATCTATCTATCTATCTATCTATCTATCTATCTATCTATCTATCTATCTATCTATCTATCTATCTAATGAATATTAAATACAGTGCAATCATTTTGCTATTCACACAAATACACATTTGTATACTTACATGTAAGCTGCCAGACAAATCAAATGTATAGACTACATCACATTTGAACTTTATTTGTGTCAGGCATTTTTATCTGCCTAATACACTGTTTAGTTTGAAGCATTTCTTTCCAACTGATTCATACAGTATGTCTGAGAGTGTTGCAGCTCACAGTGTTCCAGCTATTCCGCTGGATCCTAAAAATTGTTCCAGAAGGAAACTAGTGAATGAGAATAGAATCCGTGAATGAGGAAGAACCCCAACAATGGCAGCCGATGGGTCCTGAATGTTTCTGTGTGCCTCTTTCCTTCTAGCAGGGTGCCAGGAAAGCTGTTTAAAAATAAACCAGAGGATATCCTCAATGCTCCCGTTGCCTCATCAACAGCATTAAAAAAAAAGCTTGGATGAAACGACTTTATTGAACGCACCTCATTAATTTGCTCTATCCATTTGTACAATACACATTGTATGCTTTAAAGTTTTTACAAGAGAAATCTAATAGTAAACATGCAAATTCGTCTCTTTTTTTTTTTTACTTTCATCCTCGCAATGCTTGTGCATTCTATTGAGGAAATGCTAATTATAATAAAAGCTTTTAGCTATGCTAATGAGGTCATTTGCATGCGATCCATCAGGCTGGAGGGAATTACAGAATTTCACTACACGCAAAGTTTCGAAGGCACCCATTTTCGACGAAGACTTTAATCTAATTTTAAAAAGCAGGCCGCAGCACAATCATTTCCAGATCCGCTACATCCAAACAATCATTAGCATAAACACAAAGGAAACAGAAATTGGAGATAGATTGGATGGATCGTGCCACGATCTGCTCCGTGCTGTCTGGGTAGTTTACACCCGTGCATTGAACTTTTTGGAATGTCTTTTGAGTTGCAGATCAGTGATGCTAGCAACTGTTTAGAAACAAGAAATATTTCATTTATAACTAATAGCTTGGTTTTTTTTATGTTTCCGGCATGGCACGAGTGGCTGCATGCATCCATTATGCACATCTGTTTGGTGTATTTATGCTTTTTATGCTGTGTGCGGATTTTTTTATGAGTACAGCAAATTTAATCCCTTACCTGCAACTCATACAGGTTAATGAGCAGTGCTGTGATTGTGTGTGTGTGTGTGTGTGTGTGTGTGTGTGTGTGTGTGGCCTGAGGTCTGCGAGGCTTTTCTCTTCCCTCCTTTTTCTTTTTCCTCTTTTTCCTCCCAACAATTCTCTCTTTTTTTCCGTTCCTGACTCAGCCCCCCTACGTCGCACCGTGCGCTCTACAAATGGGCCCACACTCTGGCCTCTAATGGAGCAGATACATTCAGACTGGCTGCTTTATTTATGCACTTTAGAGAATCCCTGATTCGAGACATTAAGATTCATGATATTTGGGCGTTTGCGACACACTCACTGTTTTAATATTATTCATTGCGTTCCCCCCGCAGGATCTGCAGCTGGCCGACTTCTGAGCAGGTTACGCTAAAGGAGAGCCGGAAAAATAGCAATCGGACACACTTCTGGCTTAGCGGGCGCACGCCTTAAAGCTATGATCCTTGTATTTATCAGATTGTGTCTACTGCTCAGCTTCGAGGCAGATGATGAGTGAAGTATTTTTGTTGTTGTTGTAGTTGTCGTTATTAAACGTTGCAAACATTCGGCCGTTGTATAAGCCCGTGAGTATGTTCAGAACACATTGATCTCTGTTGTTGCTATAATCTGTCCATCTGTGCTCAAGTACACAGATATAAAGCTCTTGACAGATGTGAAATTTGGCGCAGTGACAGAGAGACGGACTGCGCATGATAAACAGGCTCTATAAACACTAAAACCACTTCCTCCTGCACTCCAGGATTCCTGTGTAGCGAACTTCCCAAACTTACTTAAGATAAGTGTTTGCCTTTCATGCCTCAATAAATATGATAATATGAACAAGAGGGAGTGGGACCGAGATTATCATTCTTCCTGATACAGATGGATTCGGGTTTCTGCTGCTCTTCCTTTTTTGCTAGAGGGAGCCCAAAGGCCCAGAGGAATTGAATATCTCTGCTAATCTAAGACCTAGCGTCCTCATATCCACAGATTTATGTTTATTTGGATACAAATCCTTAATTGGCACCACAGGAGTTTGCTTCTTACTCTGAGCAAGGTCCTGATTTTCCTGTATGCATATGATCCTTGTTATCCTTCGAGATAATCAGTCCTCTTTATGCTGTTTGTTTCACATTCAGTCGAAAAAATATTTGCCAGTGTTAAGCAGTATATAATCTTTTTTTATATTCAGTATAGATTGAAGAGACAGGACAAGATGTTCAGCTAAACCCCAGTAGTCATGGTCGTTTTTTTTAATTACGGTTTAATTAAGAAGCTGGGGGAAAAAAAGAGCGAGCGGCAGACTGATACACACAGCCAGACATTGGTTCATTACTTTTGTCGATAGCTGCTCTTCCCAAGTCGCTCATCTGAATGATCTTCAGTGATCAGACAGGGCTAATGATTGGCGCCGAAGGGTCAGGTGGCGCTACGTTATTGACCGGCAGCCATACAGTTTGGCTGGTCACTCTCCTTAAAGCATCTCATTCGGACACTTTTAGCAAGTCATCCCTATAAATGTCTCACCATGCCTCTTACCATGTAACAAATTCCACAATCCTTATCCTAATGAGTATCTTAGTGAAAGATAACTAAATTAGGGTTAATCACATTAAACTTTTAATTTATTTTGGGGTATATCCTATAAATGATGGGAAGGTGGTAGCTCAGTGGTTAAGGCATTGGATCTGAAGGTTATGAGTACAAATCCCAGGAACCAAACAAGCTGCCATTCCAGGGGTCCTAAGCAAGGCCCTCAACCCCTTAGCTGCTCAGTTGTGTGAATGAGATAAATGTAAATCACTTTGGATAAGGGCATCCACAAAACATGGCATCAATGTAAAAGTAAATCAAACAGAATCGAATTAAAGCAAAATGATTCAAACTGACAATCTAGAATCTAATCTAATTAAATCGATTGTTCTCAAATTGAATCCGTATCAAATCCTACCGATTATATTTCACCAGAACTAAATAAAAAAAAAATAGTAAAATACGAAAACAATAATCAAATCTCATTAAACTAAATTAGAGGGTTGTTCTCGATTGTGACTTTACAGGACCGTTGAACCGTGTAGCGTGAACAAATCATCCGAACATAGCTTCATACACAAGAAACTACGTTCAATGAGCTGTTACAGAACAGGGGGGAGTCATAAACATGAAGCAAGTGAGTCAGCCAGTTTTCCAGCGCTTTTAATGCCATTCACAACACTCTGATTAGGCACCCAATTTCCTCCCTTTGCTCCACATTCATGAGCTTTTGATGTTCCTCCATGCATAATTCTGCATTCTTTTTTCTTTATTTCCTCTTTTTTCACACACTGTTCTCTGGCAAAATGAACAGCGAGTGGATTTATGTAGCATGCATAAAGTGATCTAGAGGTTGTCCTGCAGCAATATTTCGTGCTTCCCTGCAGTATTGTGTTCTCACAATGTACTCGTGTATTTGATATAGTGGCTTGCGGTGCCTCTGTGTGTGTATGGTGGTTTACAGGGAAGAGTCTCATGTGTACAGGGTTCTCACTGGACACATGTCTGTTTAGTCATGTCCCATGTCATAAGGGTAATAGCAGGGGTGAGTGATAGCTGCAGTGTGTCAGAGGAGAGGGTTGAGATGCTCTTATCGGTCAGTAAACTGAGATCAATAATGTGTGTGTCATGTCCAGGAGAGCTGTGACACATTTCGAAAAGGGCTGCACAGCTTAATCAGGGCACACCCTTTACTCCGAGGGGGAATATTTTGGACCCAGGAGATCTCCTAACTCATTATTAAGTGCATGTGTATTTATGTGTGTGTGTGTGTGTGTGTGTGTGTGTGTGGGTGTGTGTGTGTGTGTGTGAAAACACTGGTGGCTGTGTATTTTTACAGAGCTGCGGTGTTAGGTAGTGCGTTACCTCAAGGGAGTGAGACTTGAGAGGCCTCCTAAAGTACGGCGCAATAATTGGAATAGCTTTATCTTTAGTCTCATCAATTAATGTGCAATTTTCCATTTAATTACCAACTCGCTCCCAAAATTTGCAATTAAAATGAGGAGAGATAACAGTGAAGATGCCTTTTGGCTGATAACACTTGGAATGAGAACACAGGCTTAGTGTGTAATCAGTATACAAATCACACATACACACAACATCCTCAATTTGTATGATTTGGATGAGGTTCATAAAATATGCAACGCTGAGCCAGAATCTAATTTGGGCTGGAAGATTCCACAAAGTCCTACATAAAACAGTTCGAGTACATACAGATAGTGATTGTCCCAACTGTGTGTGTGTGTGTGTGTGTGTGTGTGAGAGAGAGAGAGAGAGAGAGAGAGAGAGAGAGTATGAGAAAGACATCCATAAATAGCTAAAAGTTTGCATTGGATCGCTCTGTGCTTTTCCATGCATGGCGACCAGGATGAGAACGACTGAAAGGCAGAAGGGAAGTAAGACTGCAAGAGAGAGAGAGAGAAAGGGATGGTCTTAATGCTGTTTCACTGTTGTTTAAGGAGAGACAGATTTGTCTGGCAGATTTGCTGTGACTCACAGGTCTGCTTTCTTCAACATTTCCACTCCCTAGTGCACAACTTTTTTTTTTTTTTAAGATATGAATTATCTGGATCATGTACTTGCTCTGTTCTTTGACAGTAATTGAAGAGACAGACAGCCAAAGGCAGTTCCTGAGCTACAGAGTGCCAGTAAACCTGTCTCATGGGAGGGCCTTGCAAAAGCAAAACTGTATATAGGTCATAATTTATAGCTAACTGTATTGTCTTTTAAAGTAATTACAGATACCACGCACGGTAAAGAAGGTTGTGCTTTTCTATTTCATCTCATTTGTCAACTTTCCCACCGTCATCTTTCTGACAACAAGGTAAATAAACTCCAAATAATAATCCCCACTGCAACCATTCAGAAACACAAGAACATAGAGGAATATAAAGCTTTCAGTCTTTTATATATATCCTTGACTCTTCCAAGCCGCCTGTATAGGTGATCCTGTGAGTCTTGGGTCTTATTTAGCATAAACCACAAACCAACATGGCATTGCTTTTTTTAGATGTGGAAATTGCGCGCTCTAATTTATCTTGCGCACACAATTAGTCTCACAGTCCCACAAGGCCGTGTTTAGGCGCTGCATCACAAACCAAGTAGACTTTAAAACTAGGATCCAAGTAGACTTTAAAACTAGGGGAACTCATTTTCCACGAGTAGGAAGTTATTGGTTTAGTAAATGCACAAGGCCCATGCATGGAAGGTGCAAACGTTTATAGCTCTGGATGTGGTTATAGGCCGTGTGTTTATTTGTACAACCCTGAACTCTATTTGATGACTGAACATTGACAGTTCCTGTTATACGGAAAAATCAATATGGTACATATATAGAGGTCTTTAAACGGAGTGGTCCATGTAATGTTTACATGACAAATTAACATAAATATATACAATTACACATCCATAAAAGAGATGTTTGTGGGATTTCTGATTTAAGGACATGTAGAATTGGGTTAAGTAGTATGCAGGTAAAAACGTTACCCTATTTAAAGAAATATGAGCGTATTTACTAATTGCAGGTTGTTCAGAAGACAAAAAAGACCAAAGTCAGAAGACTTTATATTTATATATATTTATAATTCATACCTACCTTATTTATAAAAACAATGTGATACATATTGATTTTGTGTGGAACAAGTCTTTCATACCAGTTCATTTTAGCTCATGATTTCATTTAAATTCAGAGCCACTTTGATTACGTATTGCTTCATTCATAACACGCATAATAAAATTGACAGCTTTATGCTAATATCAATACTACTTTAACATCAGGAAACTTGTTCTCCTGCTCACAAGAGTGTGCATGTATAGATACAGATTGAGGGCATACAGTATGAAGTGCTGCGAAAGTCTCTGAATGGGTGTATCATGTAGGGGGCAGGGGGTTCATATGGGGCACCGTGGGCCCAATTATCTACAACAGGGATGTTGCAGCAATGCACCATCCCCTGAGCCTGTCCTGCCACACCCTGCAGCAAATACTCCAACGACAACACAGCTAATGAGCTCCTGATTGGTTTGTTGCTGCTATGTTTACCTGCAGAAAACACGCACTTTATTTAAGCTTTAAAATAGACCGCCTATTTTTCTTTCTGGATTAGCATGGTCACAGAAGAAATATACGAGGCTCTGATTGTTTTTAAAAGTTTAAAGACTTTGCATTGTGTGTATTTTAGTAGTATCAATCAAAACCTTTTGCAGTAAAAACCCTATAACTGTAAACAACATTCTACAGACTCACTCAATACGCTTATTTCATTATTATTTCTAGATATTTATTAGACTCATATAGCTTTCTATGAGTAAATCGTCCTTGAAAATTCTATTCGCAAGCCAATAGCTATAAGGATGTAATAATAAACACGACTTACAGTGTAGTTGTGTGTATATTTGTGTGCGTTGTGATTTTCACAATGATTTCACCACCCACACACCCACCCCCCTAGCTATGATCAACAGACTCATGGTGATCCCCAGACCCCACTTTGAGAGCCACTGATCTAAAGAGAATAACTTAATGCCAGCCAGTTGGCTTGTAATTAAACTCTGAAAAACAAAATATATGGACTCCAGGGCAGTGAGCTTTTCTCCTTTTTTGCAGCTGGAATAAAATCAGTGCCTCAGTCAATGCAGATAATATCCAAGATTAGGCTCATTATTTAGTGTGCAATAATATTATGGCTATTTATTGAACTCACAGAGCCGTTTATTCTGGAATATTCCAATCACAAAACATAAGACCTTATTTTGTGTGTAGGAATATATAGAAAGGGTAGATAGATAGATAGATAGATAGATAGATAGATAGATAGATAGATAGATAGATAGATAGATAGATAGATAGATAGATAGATAGATAGATAGATAGACAGGCAGGCAGGCAGGCAGGCAGAAGGGTGGATGAATAGATAGATAGATAGATAGATAGATAGATAGATAGATAGATAGATAGACAGACAGACAGACAGACAGACAGACAGACAGACAGACAGACAGACAGATAGGTGGATTAAGAGAGTAGGAGAGAGCAAGAGCTTTAAAAACACAGCTCTTTTATAAGTACAGCAGCACCTGGTGGTGACTCCTGAATACTTGGTTCATTGGACATGCTTCAGATAACTGACTTTATGCTTCACTGACTTTGAAATCCAGTTTCAGGTCCAGTAGTTTGCTAGCAGTTATTTGACCTTTTGTTGGAATGAAAACACTCACTTATTATTGTTTGTTGAGGTGATACTGATCTGGTCTTGATTTGTCTCTTGCAGGGTCTCCATGTGAAGCTTTCCCATGATGCAACATGTGCCTCCAGCACCAGCACTGACAATGATGGCCACACAGAGCGTCCCTCCACCATCCTATCAAGAGAGTCAACAGGTCAGTCATTAAAAAATAAAAATGATAAAAAATGTAATAATAATAATGTGAACATGAAAACAGCACTTGGTTTCTGGTGAATGGGGGGCTAATATGTATGCATGATAAATTCTAATGTATCCGGTGTTGCTGTTTTGTTCAGTTATCAATCGCAAACAATAAGTACCACCGGCAGGTTTTACTGTTAGCAAATAATTAATATTTTCCTGTTCACAATTTTCTCGCTATGTTCAAAATAATTTTGAGCACAAAAATATACAATATAGACCTGCTGACCTCCAACACTGCAGCCAAAGAACCATGTAATGCAGCAGATATACGAGATGATGAGCACAGTGGTATGAATTGAGGATGGCAGTATGAAAATAAGCATGAAATGTCCAGAAGCTGATATAAGCAGCGTGTATAGATGATGAGGTGAAAGAGCTAAGCAGACTAAAGGACTTCTGTGCCACTGATCACTTTAGCTGCAGAATTAGGTTTCCCCATAGTGCCATTAAACAATGTGCACTTTTTCTATGAAAAAAAGATTAAACCAAGAACTTACAAATCATTATATAAATCTTTTGCACAAATGAAGTACATATGTAGAATATAAATACTGACACAAAAGTAATTTGTTTTTTATTTTTCCCATTATGTTGATAATCCGCTTATATACGTTACTTGAAAATGTTTGTTGCAACAAACATACATGACATGATTGATTTTTTTTTTATATTATCATAAATATATAATGTATATTATTTTTTAATCATTTTTATCATTTTTATTACTTTATGTTTATTTTTATTTATAATAATAAAAAAAAGAAATGTGCAACTGGACGCATCTGTCACCAAAACAAATTCCTTGTAAGCGCAAACCTACTTGGCAATAAATTCTGATATGATACTAATTTTACTTAAATTGGCAATATTAAGCTGCAATGTCAATTCTTAATACATATATCACAACATAACTTTGATAACACACCAACAACAGCCTGAAAGTTGGCATAGGAGTTATACTGTAGGACTTTAAGATCAAAAGGGTCTTTATGAATTAGTTTAATTAAAACTTTTGTAGGCACATTTTAGAAAGAAATTAAGGAATTATAATAATTTCTTTTAATTAAAGGAATAAAATCATGCAGGTCTGAGAGCATTGACCTTATTTAAAGTGTTACCAAAAAAAATATTTTACATTTGGGAATACAATTTGAGAGTTAGTCATGCTTTCCTGGTTGGAGAGATGGCATACGTTACTCATTGTCAGGGTGACATTAGCCGAACATCTTCATCATGTGCCAGTCAAACAGTATATGCAGAAGAGGGCAGTTGGTGCTTTGCTTTAAGTACGTTCAAAGTAAAATATGAGCAGCAGTTTGAAAAGACACAGTGGCTCTCTTGGATGAGCACATGCCAATCCTGGTTGTGTGCTGTTGTGTGATTGGTCAGGGTCTAGTTTGTGTGTGGAAACTGGCAAATGACCCAATTGGGAGAAACGTCAGCATTAAAATACACCAGGGAAACTGATCTACTCCCAGTTGACTCAGGTCATTCTCACGTAGGCTATTTACCAGGCCAAGCTCATTTCAAAGCTATAACACTTTTTGTTAGACACAAATGAGAAGAAATTCAATCCTCCGTTTCGCTACATCACGTGTGTGTCAATCCCAAGTCCGGGAGGGCCACAGCCCTGCACTAATGAGTGCTTCTCTATTCAAACACACCGAATGCTGGCCCTGGGTAATTAGCTGATGAGCTGAATTGAGTGTGTTAAATGAGGTAGAATGCTAGACTCTGTACAGCTGTGGCCCTCCAGATCGAAGAACTCGCATCATCTCCAGGTAAAGAGCCCATCGCAGGGATGACCTTTCCTATATCAGGTCATCACCTACATCGATTCTAGCATGTGTAAAGAAAGAAAACTTCCTCACCGCATAACACCGCCCCCCCCCCCTGCTCCTCTACCCTGTCTAACTAGTGCATCCCTACACCCCGAGGATTAGTGCTGGGGGAGATTGAAATGCAGCACTCTGATGGAGACATGCAAATGAGAGCTAGTTAAGTGTGAAGAAGCTAATTTATTTCCCATTTGAGGCTAGGATTAAGACTTCCAGCACCCAGGAAACCCCTCCCGTTCCGTTTCCATCAATCCACCCACCCACCAAAAGCCCATAAAAAAAAACCAGGAAGCACGCAAGAGGGAGAGCAGGAGGGGGGTGTGGGGGGGGGTTGCATTCAGAACCTCATCGGGAGAGAGAGCAAGAGAAAGAGGGCAGGAAGGAAGTGAATGGAGTGAGTGGAGGACAAGAGCATCGTAAACAAGCAAAGTTACTCCCGATAAACAGATGTCTTTCTACATTCGACAAAAGGTTTGACAACAGCCAAGTTCGGTACTGCAGATTTATGTGATGACTAAGACAAGGAAAAGTCTTTTTTAATGCAAAGTTTGACCTACATTAAAATTTAGGGGTCGAGTGGTGAAAATTACCTGCTATGATTTAATTAGACCATATGCCGCTGTCAACGATGTTATATTGTCCATACGGGACACAGCGGCAGAAACATTAGCTCTCTGAATAAGTGTGCACATTGAGAAACATTTTATTCTAGTTTATGCCTTGAGCTTTTCAGAGAGAGAGAGAGAGAGAGAGAGAAAGAAAAGACAGAACATCTGTTTTCTTCCTTTCTTCTTAGAAATAATGACAAACCATATTACTATGCCCATATTCCCTTTTGTACTGGATAAAAAGTCTTAATCCATTTGAAATAATCCACATTGATGCAAAAACTAATCTAATAAAAAGACAGCAACTGGCAGTGATCTAGTAAGAGCATGTGCAGTATTTATGCAATATTTAGAGCAAAGAGGGGAAATAAGCACATAGTTTGTTTTGTTATGAGTGTGGAAATGTAGGACTAGTTGCTGCCATGTTTAGAGTTGTTGTGTCTTTGACCTTAGATGACCGGCACTGCACAACAGAACTCCAAGGCCCAGCAGGTCCACATCTCGGCGTCGTCAGGCGCAGGGGCCGCCCCGCTCAGCGTGACCCTTGACCCCCAAGCACAGCTGGAATCAGACAAACGGGCTGTTTACAGGTAAGTTCAAACTCTTGGTGGTAATAGAAAGCTTAAATACAATGTGCGATGAAAGCAGTTCTGCAGAACGTATATGTATATTCATTTTTCATTATTTATTTAATTTTCTTTTATTCAAAGTTGCTTAGTAAAGTTTAAAGCAGCAGTGAGCGTTTTTGCAGAACAATATGTTTTGCAAGTATGAGGGCATTCAAGACAAACCGGTGATTTTACATGTATGGAAATGTATGCTAGAGTGGTGGTACTACACACAGTAGTAGCAAGTAAGTGGCTAGTGTGTCCTATTATTGATAGGGGGCGTACATGTCACGGGCCAGTTCAGAGACCATTATACAGGATGGCAGATCTTTATATGCTGAATCTTTCCAGGCATTAGTTAAACTATAATACTATAATGGAATAAGTGTATAAATGTAGCATGTTTGCATTTTGTTAGTAACAAAATAGCATGGGGAAGTGGTAGCTCAGTGGTTATGGTGTTGCACTTCTGAGCAGACGAGCCTGAGTTTGAATCCCACCACCACTAAGATTCCACAGCTGGGCCCTTGAGAAAGGCTCTTAAAACTCAAATGTTCAGTTCTATAAATGAGATATTTGTAAGTTGCTCTGGATAAGGGTGTTGGCGAAAAACATGTAAATGAGATACAATCTGTTAATTAACTTTATGCAATGTAGGTCTACCTCTTGAAAACCACAGTAAATTAAACACTATGTATATACATTGACTGTTTTAAAGCAAATGCTCGTATATAAAGCTTAGTGATTTATTTTCACTGCCCATTCTGGGTTGATCGGACACTTGCTGAACTCAAGTGTAATCAGACCCTCTCGACTTTCTGACTAGTCCGATGTTTTGCAATGTATTACATGTCACATGTTCCTATGTAGACACATAGTTCTTTTTCTCAATCAAAATAAAATGTAAACAGAAGACTTAAATAAAGAAACCAGCACCTTTAAAACAACTGCAGCTTTTACACTTCTAAATATGAGCTTGATTTAAAAAAAGTTGTGAAAAATGTCAAATGCAATTAAAAACAGAGTTCATATCTTAATCATAAACCCATATTTTTTTCACAATAGAACATAGAAATCATATTAAATGTAATCTTTCGTACTGTTTAAAAACTAAATTTTAATAATTCAATTTTATTTTCAATTTAATTTTAAATTTGATGCCTGCAATGTGTCTCTTTTTTCCTTAAAATAGTACATTTTCTCACTTTACACATTCTATTGTGACTAAAATATAGATTTATAAAATTCACAAATCATTGCATTCTTTTTTACATTTCATTTTACACAGCATCCCAACTTTTTTGAATTTGGGTTTATATAATAGGAATGAAAATATACCACTAAACAACAAACACCTTTTTAAAATTTTGTTTATTTCTTTAAATTGAGGACATTTTTTTTTTATTATTGATTTATTTAAAACCAATGATGGAATATTTATGCAAATGAATTAAGTATGGATTCCAATAAAAGAACATACAGTAAATGATAAATCTAAATCATAAAAATTAGAAACCCATTTAGCATTTAGTTCTTAGCTCTATGAAATGTTTAGTTTTTGGTAGCTGTTTTTTTTTTGCTGTTCTTAAATGAAATGAAAGGACTTCTTGTATTATACCAAAAATCTGTAAGCACCTTTTATTCATAGTTTAAAAAAGTTGCAATTCTTGAAATTCTCATGCAAGCAATTAACGCAAAACAGCTTCCTGCAACTTAAAGCAATTGTATAGCAATGCAGATGCCTTGTACCGACACAGTGTGAAGAAAAGCATGCTTGCATTAAACATGCTTTCTTACCTTATTCAAAGTCTAAATAATACAGTGCTCTGACTGTTTTAATAGTTAACGCTTCATTCGTAGCTCCACCCGGGTTCATTATAACACAGTGGTGTCTGGACGCAGGCATAACATCGTATCCCACATGCACTATCCTCTGAATGTGTGTGTGAGGGCTGCAGAGTTGGCTGTGATTAGCAGTTTGTGGTAGCGCTGTAGGAGAGCCGCTAGGCCCTCAGGCGAGTGTGTGAAGGCCTGGGCAGGCCTGAGGCAGGATCTCTCAGCTTCTCTAGAGAAAGAGGGCTGCCTTTCATGTGAGCAGCCTGCCTGAGGCAGCCCTGAAGCATAAACTCGGCCTAGACACACACACACACACACACACACACACACACACACACACACACACACACACACATGGACAACATGCACATACACACACACACACACACACACACACACGCATGGACAACATGCACATACATGCACACACACACACACACACACACACACACACACACACACACACACACACACACACACTGCTCTTTGGTTCCTGTCTCTACCGAAACTCACAGTCATGCAGACATATACACTTGCACATGTGTAGTCTTCTACTCTCTCCTGTCTATCATCCGTTTAGATGACATCAATGTCATAAATGCTTTGAATGTCTTTGGCCAAAACAACAGCAACAAAACAACATTCATTTTCTACTTATTTTGATCCTACAGTTGTCGTGCCAAATATTAACACTCGCGTTAAAGGCCAGCCAGTTCCCCTCAAGCTATCTAGAGCAGTTTTTTTTTTTTTTTACATCTAAAGCAAAGCATGTGCAACAAATAAATATTAACATTTATGACATTTGGCAGATGCCCTTATTTAGAGCGACTGACAATTATCTAATTTATACAACTTGAGTAGTTGAGGGTAGTGCTGGAAATTAAACGACTTTCCGTTTAGAAGTCCAACACTTTAATCAAGAGCTAAAATAGAGCACAAAGTTCTCTTTTGCCATGTCTATATAAGTGTACGTCTCTGTCTATAGCTATGGCCATAATTTGTTGGTAGTGACTGCAAGGTCAATGTAAATACAGGCAGGAGAGTTTAAATTTCTCTCCCGGGTTGCTAAGGTTGTTCTGCATGGCAGTGTGAGGCGCTCGAATATCCACAAGAGCTTTAGATTAGAACCACTGTTTTGCTGATTTCAGAGAAACCAGTTTAGGATAACCCCATAGCCAACCCCCCTTAGAGCTGTACTACTGATCAGAGCTCTAAGTGGAGGGAATATACTGTATTCCACAGTTGACCTGGGAACTAGACTGACCTTCTCCATGATCTATAATGAATAGGTCTGTTTCAGAATCTATGTTACTTAATAAAAATCGTCCACTACCAGGAATAAATAATCATCTTCATGGTTAAAATTGTTTGTGATGCATCAAGAAGTAGTACATTACACAACTGGTTTGATACTGAGCTCTGGTTATTTAATGTATGGATTTTCAGGGGGACTTCCAGAACCCTCTATCAGTGCAATTTGGTTTTCTCTCCAAGCCCCCCCTCAAAACCCCGAACCCCTCTGCAAATGAAACTGAATTGATTTGAATTAAGGTCAAGAGCTAGCCACAGCAACCATGGTACCATATGTGGGTTCCCATGTGATTGTTTTGAATGCATAAGGAAATTATATTGTAATTCTAGTCATTAAACTTAAGTTTTGCAGTATTTAAGGAATAAAAGGAGAGAAATACTGAAATGAAATGAATGAAAGGAAGAAATACTGTACGTAAAGCCATGTGAACCCAGACTTTTAGATTACTTTCAGAAGGATGCATGTGAAAAAAGGCAGATTGGTGCAAGGTTCAAACCTGTCTATATATTTGCTAAGACTTTGATTGTTACCCTAATATGTCAGGAATCTGGTGGCAGTGTAATTTATCTTGTCAGGTTGTTTACACTTTAGTGTAAACCCTTGAATTTTTCATAGGTCTAATTGCCAGCTTTGTGAGTTTATGGCGCTGTTTACTGTTTGTGGGTGTGTAGTGGTGTTTCGACTCTTCTCCGGATAAAATCGCTTAATTATTAACAGTGGAATAGAAGTGTGATTCAGTAATTATCTTAACGAGTTTCCACGATCTTAATAAAACGTTGTGTTCAGATTTAAGACTTTGTCTCTGATTCGGGAAACAAAAGTGAAATATATAATAACAGCTCAGGCTAAGATTTGCTGAAATGAAGCCAAAAAAAAAATAAATGAAGAAGAAGAATAGCATTGCAGTTTATTCAGAATACTGCAGATATGCTGTAATATTCTGCTGGGTGTTATTTACAGTCCATCATCTTAATTTCTTTCTGTGCTGTTTTGCGCTCTGTGTTTTGGCAGCATGTTATGGATGTGTATATATAGCCACCTGCAGATGGCTCAGTGTTATTCTCTGCATGAAGTTTATATTCACTAATATTCACCACCGCTGGTACTGTCTCTCTCTCTCTCTCTCTCTCTCTCTCTCTCTCTCTCTCTGTCCTATTCTATTTCGGTACAGAGTGTATATGCATTGAGAGATGATTCTGGGTCTTAGGGCCGTGCTGGTTCTCATCAAACCCCAGTGAATGTAAGGATTCATGAGGGAGAAACCAAGTAGGGGACAGAGTAATAGAATAAGTAGAACAAGTAGGGGAGAGAGTGTGTGCATGTGAGAGAGAGAGAGAGAGAGAGAGAGAGAGAGAGACCTTTGTAAAGCAAAGTCTAGAGTCCCAGCACTGGCAGGCATAGCAGCGTAGTGCTTTTAATTTGATAGCACAAGGGGAAGCGATGAAGCAGAAGCTCCCAGCTGTGGTAATGCACCATAAAGTCTGTTTACATTCACTGCTGGGAAGCTCCTGCCGCCATTCATCGAACCCAGCATCGAACGGTTTGTAGAACTGCAATGGTTTGCAGTTTGAGATGTGTGCATCATCGAAATGCCCAAATCACCCATTCCAGGTGGTTATGCCCAGGTTATAACGACCTCCGGACTTCACAATAGTGTCAGTCCGGCCTGATATACACTATATGGACAAAAGTATTGGGACACCTGAATTTCTCAACAAGTTGTGGTTCTTTACCAAACTGTTATTGCAAAGCTGAAGGCACACAACTGCATAGGGTGTGTTTGGATGCAGTAGCATTTTCCTTTACTTTAGCTAGGAGACCCAAACCTGTTCCAGCATGACAACGCACCTATGCACAAAGAAAACTCCATGAAGATATGCTATGCATTGGTTAAAGTGGAAGATCTTCTGTTATAGAGCTCTGACCTCAACCCTATTGACACTTTTGGGATGTTCAATAGAGTGACTTTACTAACACCCTTATGGCTGACGAACACAAATGTCTACAAGCACACTAAAATCTAGTGGAACATCTTCCCAGAAGAGTGGAGGAAATAATAAGAGCAAATTGGGAATAAATGTGGAATGCAATGTTTAAAAAGCAAATACCATACTTATGACCAGGTGTCTGCAAACCTTTAGCAATATAGTGTATCATTGTAACTTTTTTTTAAAAGATTTAAATCATACATTAAGCTCAGGTGATTATATTAAAACTAATATTGCGGTCATATGGAATAACGAGCGAGAAGACAAAACATGTCAAATGAATAGAGTTTTTTTAAACAGCTTTAACATAAGACAGTGTGGTATGTAACTGTTCTATTAATATGTTAAGTTGGTAAATAGCGTTTGGTTTGGTGCTCTAGGCGTAGGATTAAATGCTCTGCGATATGTGCAGCCTTTATAATTAACATTTTGCAGAGACCAGGAGAGATGCTCTAAGCGAGGCTGGTTGTCTTCTCCATGTGGGTGGCAACACTTTTTTTGTGAATATGCGCTAGTTAAATTTTTCTTGTTCCAGGTTTATTTTGGGATTAGCCATATGTGATAAAAGCCTTGATTCAACCTTAACGCAGATCTTTATTACAAAGCCATGTTTGAAAGAGAAATGACATTGTTGATTTTTTTCGCACTGTATCTTCGATTTTCACACCTCTCCTTTTGCACATAATGACAAAAGTGTTGCACACTTTCCTTCGGTGGCACAGCCAGACATTAATATCAGAGCGAGTTGAGAAAATACACTAAATACAATCAATGTGTGATCCGTATAATTATATGGATAAGTGTGACATGCTTATGCATTTTGTGTGCCAGACAGTAGTAGGAGCTGCGATGGCATGCATTTGTTATTTTAATCTTGAAGGCACGACCAATTATAATCAAACAATTTCTTCGCGTTAATAATGTCCCCATAAAGCACATGTAATCCAGGAAAATGCTAATAAAAGGGGCCAAATTAGATTTTATCATATAGAACTAGATCAACTCTTGACTTTCCTCCTGCTGCAGTATTTCATCAGCTGTCATTTTTATAATCATCTGCTCAAAGTAGAGCCAACAGAAAAGAGAAGAATACATGCTCCTGAGTGAATCATTCTCGTTATCCTCATTGTAACCAATACAACTGTGTTCCAACAAGCTAAGGGATGCATTCGTTTGACATTTTGGGAGGTTCAATATGTAATCGTAATGATTATTTCTTGACCTTTTCTGAACATCATTACAGCCCAATTACAGATCAGGACAATGCTGACATGTATATAATCAGCTTCCCTGATGTGTATTATGTTAACAGTTTGCTAATAAGCATTTGGAATTGTCATAAAATATTAGAGGGAGTTTAAACCTGAGAGCTTCGCCTCCTGCTTTCATTGCAGAATATGATATAAGAACCCAGCAAGAACCTATTCAATTTGCATCAAGAAGAATTATTTTTACGCTGCCAGCTAAGTTACTTCATCAGCCTTCACAAAGTAAAAGGGAAATAAAGTATAATAAAGGCCCAGGTGTACAGTGGGGACTCCTCCATCACCCCCATCCCCACCACTCTTCTATCACCTCAAACCTACTCCTTTATTCTTGTGTTAAAACGTTTCTCTCCGGACCATCTATATACATCTCACTCTCTCTTTTTCTCTCTTTCTCTCTCTCTCTCTCTCTCTCTCTCTCTCTCTCTCTCTCTCTCTCTCTCTCGCTCGTGCACTCCCTCTTACACGCTTGCTATATTTAATTCTTTATGTGTGTAAAGCAGCAATGAGACTTGACCAGGTATCACTATGGGCCATTACCCCCACCCCCAGAAAGCAAGTGAGAGGTAGAGAGGAAAGATAGAGAGTAAAGGAAAACAGAAGCCGAAAAGAAAACATGGCAGAAAGAAAAGTGTAGAACTCATTGAAATATAGCAGCAGGGGTCCTCATAAAGCGTGAGGTGAACACTGTATGTGTGCCTCTAGTGCAAGCCTAGCTCCAGACATGTAGCCTGGGGGATGGAGTTTGCCTATGAAAATGTGTGTGTGTTTGTGCGTGAGTGAGGCGCAGTCTCAGCGTGGGAGCATCTCAGACCTGGTTTAATAAAGGCAGCAGCCAGTGGCTCGCCCTGATTAGGATGGCAAACACACCGGGTGTGCACACCCCCATTGCCCCACAGTCTGTGGGTGGCCCACCGTAGTAGCCAAACAAACATTTGCGAAAACACCAGCTTCATTTTCAAGTTAAATTGTCTTCATGGTTTTCTTGTTCTTCTAAAGTTTTTTTTTATTTCACTCAATTCCAAAAAAAGATCATGTCTTAAAAACATAAAAAACGAGCCTGCTAACATTATGTATAGTGGTTATATTTACAATACATACACTGTACATCAGGACATATTTGTTAAATAACGACATCCAACCCCAGTTTTTAGGTTTGGACTGTGTGACGTCTTGTCTCCTTTTCTGTGTCCGAGTTTGAGTGATTCTGCTGACTCCTGCCACTGTAAATGGCACTTTTTATAGATATGGTAATGGTTCCCAAGGGGCAAGTACATCTCCAGCCCCCTGCACTGCAGATGTGGCCCGTTTGGTGCTTTTTACCAGGAGCTTGAACACCTCATACACCGTTGCTCAACTTGAACTGCGGGGTTCTGGTTAGAGTATCTGCTTTTATTTGAATGTCTCTGTAATATGAAAGAATTGGACTATGAAATATGTTTCGGTAAGATTGGAAGCAAAGTTGGAAAGCTCAGTAACTCCATAGATGAGAATGTTTTGAGAATTGAGAATGGATTGTTTCACGGATTAAACCCTTTTATTTGAAAAATGTGTTCAAAAAAAAAAAGAAAGGTTGCCTTAATCTTACCCTGAAGTCATTTTAACATTAAGACAATGTATATTTAATATTGAGTCAAATATTTAGGAAATTCTTTTAATTTGTTGTTACACTGGAGTTCACTTAGAATTCTAGTTGCACTTATTAGGTTGTTATATTATTTAATGAGAATGCTTTTTTTTTTTTTTTATAAATGTTCTGAAAATGTGTTAAATAAATAGCATTAAATGGTTTTACTTTGTTGTTACATTTTTAACACTGGAGATCTACTTAGCACTCAGAACTGTAGTTGCAGTTATTAAGATTTTATCCCATTTAATGAGAATGCTATTTTTATGTGTTCTGATTATTCCCGGCACTATTTAGGGCTCCCCATCTCCGATACCGTGATCCTTATTAATTCCTGAAAGTACAGGAAAAAATTTAGAGAAAGGTGAGAGAATAAACAAATTGAGAAAAAAAGCCATTCAACCCTTTATACCTGATTCTTCTCAAAATGTCAGCTCTTAATTATACCATAATAAACAATAATAAAAAAAGCATGTTCTTAAAAAAAACAAATAAAACAAACAAAAAAAAAAATTTCATGTAAGAACTGGTTGTGCTATAAAAGAAGAAAGGCTCTCCAGGGGTTAAATTGAGTTGGCTGTAGGCTGTGCCAGGGTTATGATCCAGAGCTGAGAGGGGATGAAGGGGGAGAGATAAACGCAGCCATGGCCTCCAGGGTGCACTGTGGCTGGGAAGAGGCGGGAGGAAGAGTGGATGGTGCGGTCGAGGAGAGCCATACAAGCCCAGGGGGAGCGCAGAATGTCTGTGTGCTCTGCGCGAGCCTGTTTAGTATTCACCTCACGCCGGCTGGAGGGAGCCGCATTAAATTGGGATCAGGCAGATTAGAGTCTAATATAGCGGGCTATTAAAGGCTGCAAATGAGAGCGGTGGGTTACAGCCGGAGCAGGATCTCCTCACCCAGCTGCAATACCTCTGTAGACCAAGACTCATTGCACAAACACAACGTAGCTATGCACAAACATATATACACTTTTAAGCATGCACACACAGGCTTGGAAAGTGTTGTGTAAGACTGGTTCTGCTAAAAGTTTGTAACATGTAAAAATAAAACAAGATCTGAATCTCTTCCAATTGACAAACTTAGGCTTAAGATGTTGACAAGATCAAATTTTAATGAAACGATTCACAAAATGAGAATCAAAAAAATGATGGATCTTAACAAAACATACAACTCATGCATTGTTCACATTCTAGTGAGCTTTAACTGGACTAGTGTATGATACTACAAGTACTTAATATATTTTTGGAGTAAAATGATAGGAAATACCAATAATGTTGGACTAAAGTGAACTGAAATGCCAAGCAGGTTCGAGCTATTAAGCAAGCAAGTGTGTGTGAGGGGAAAGAGTTAAGAACTGGTTAATTAAATAATCATTTGGAGAAACAAGCTGCTAATTAGAAATGCACTTGCAGTAAATTTCATTACAATGGCACATTTGAGCAGGAAGACTAAAAAACCTAAAGCAGCAAGTCATTTGGTTTTGAAACGATAACATTTGAAACCTGACTGAATGCATAAAGCATGTTACTATTTTCATAAATTGTCAGGCTATCATCTCATTAACTGATTTCATGACACATTTCCTAGTGCACCTTCAAATAACTTAGAAATATAAAATGTTCTAACATTAATTCTAGGAGTCTAAAAAAAGAAAATGAATATAAAAAATATAGCCGTTATGACACATTGACATTTTACACTAGTGCCATTATTTGCATTGCGGCTTTTCAAACATTTAGGGGACGAGGATGAGACCGAGCCCCTCTAAAAATAGGGATCAGGAACGATCAATGCAAAACAGGTTACGTCGACAACAGTGCTGTAAACAGACCTGCACTTACAGTGATGTAATAGTGTTGCAATTTTGTTTAGAAAAACATAACCTCATAATTATCATTCGAAACTGGCTATTACAATTATATACAAAGCAAAGTATTCCATTAAATATGGACGATAATTTATCGTTAAATAATGCTTTTCTTTTTTTTTTAATTAATGACCATTTCTTTACTTTGTACAGTGAAATCTGGACAATAAAATATATACAGCTAATGTTACTCCCTCATTGTTTTTGTACATGTTCTATTTGCGTTTTCTCTCCCTTGTTTGGTTTCCTTCCACTCACTGAACAGGTCAATAGGTGGATTGGCTATGCTAAATTTACCCAAGGTGTGAGTGAGTGTGTGAACGTGCATGTATATAGCATGCAATCTAGGGTGCCATACGCTAACTGAAGTAAACTACAGCAAAAAAATTAAGGTAAGAAAAAAATAAGTAAGTATATGCTATAATCTGTTATGGGATCAAATATTATCACATCGATCATGACAGTTACTGATAATGGAGACATAACACTGATTTATTACTGGACATCAAGTATTGTTATGGAAATGTTATGAAAAACTATGAGCTCACGTGACACCATTCATGACAACTTTGTTAGCATTGTTTGGCAGAAAATATTACCACTCAATATTGTTTCTTTATACAATATAAGTTTAATAAACCTAAACTTCTATTAAATACATTATATAGCCAAGCATAAAGTGCGGTCTAAAATATGAGACCATGGTAAAGATTAATCCGTATTTGAAACTAGTTATAAAGCAGTGGAAAGTGGTTGCTCAGTGGATAAGGTGTTGGACTTCCATGCAGAAGGTCATAAGCTCAAATCCCAGCACCACCATGTTATCATTGTTGGACCCTTGAGCAAGAACCATAACTTTCATTAGTTCAGTTGTATAAATTAGATAAAATAAAAGATCAAATAAAATGTTTAACTTCTTTGTCAGACTTTTATCAGATAATTAACTTATTTTTCCCTTGAATATAAACTAAGCTGTTTAAACTCTAGTGACATATAGAAAGCTATTACTGAAAAATGAGTGCTTGAACATGTCCAATACGCTCCCATGCGAATCAACATGGCCTATGATCACTTCACCTATGACTTTTTTTCTTGGGTAATGCAGGATCCTTCATCAATTTCAGTACTTTAGTAAAACTATTTTGATACTTGCCAATTTTATCTAAAGTAATTAGTCTATCTGGGACTTGTGCCAAGTAAAAGCCTAGAGCTATAAAGGCAACTGTTACCAAAATGCACATACCAGTAAAATACACTAGCTGATTGTAGGTCATTGATCATGTTGGGCTGGTAAAATGAGTGAATACTGTATGTGAATTATATGTGCATGTCCATCATCAATTCCGAAACAAAATGTTAGAGCAGCATGATGTGATGTGACATTACATTTCATCAATGTTTAATACACTAATGAATTAATTAATATCGCATGAATTTTTAACCTGACAATACATACACAAAGACATGTATATGTACTGCACTACTGAAGGAGGTTCTAGCCATTAAATCATTTAGAGTGCCTGTAAAAGGTTTAGAAGAAAGTTCTGTGAAGAGATGAATTTAAATTTGATGTTTTTGTCTGTAAGAGAAGAATTTATGTAAGATGGAGAGATGTTGACTCACACCACTAGTCAAACATGGTTTGGGGTTGTTTTGGAGCAGGGACGGTTGTAGACTTATTTTTGGGAGAAAGGAATACTGAACCAACATGGCTACCATTCCATAACTATAATTGCCATTATATATTTTTGGACTGCGTCTAATTGTAACCGATTTCACAATACAACAAGACAATTTAGAGATCAAACAGACAGCTGGAGTCTTATCTAACGTAGAATAGTCTGCCCAGTCCCTGCACCTGAATCCTATTGAACTACTCAGGGATGAACTGGATCACAAGGAATGAAATATCCAAGCTCTGGCAAGTTTTACAAGAGGCATGGCAAACTGCCAAATGCCAAAAGTGTGTAAAGCTGTAATTCATGCTAATTTTCAATGTAAAAAAAAAAAGTTTGGATATTTGTTTGATAAGAGTACATCTTCATACAGTTACCTAGTTTGTTGCATAGACATAAAAGGAACATGCATGTTTCTTTCCAAAATTCTAAGACTTAGTGTTTCCAAACATATGACAGGATATGCCAGCAACCACAACCACAACTACAACGCGCTTGTCAGTGCTTGTATATCTTGTTCCTGGCAAATATGCATAGTTGACACTTGCTAACATTTTAAATTGACATTTAAACTTGCCTGGTACAAGCAATGTTTTGACTCTGACCTGCCCTCTTGTGGCTATATCAAATCGTGTGTACGTGTACAAAAGATCAGCCTTAGATTTTTGTTGTTTTTTAAAATCAACTCTTTGAAAAGTTACAGTTAGGCAGAATTTTTATTAACATATAATGCCATACCCTATTCTCTATCTTTTTGTTCCCCACAGACACCCATTATTCCCATTGCTGGCTTTGCTGTTTGAGAAGTGTGAGCAGGCTACACAGGGCTCAGAGTGCATCACCTCAGCCAGCTTCGATGTCGACATTGAGAACTTTGTGCACCAGCAGGAGCAGGAACGCAAACCTTTCTTCAGCGAGGATCCTGAACTCGACAACCTGGTATCTATCTCAGTCCATACTTATCATCGGGCTTTCAGTTTCTATATACAACTGGAAACCACTGTGTATCTTCATCACAAGCTGTACAATCTGCTTCTTGTCATGCTTACAAGATTTTTATTGCAGCTTCAGCACCTCCTGCTGGACGAGGCAATCAGGGTTATGACAGAAGTTTAAGCAATTTTAATTCAATATTCTTTTAAAGCCCTAAATCTTATTTTGTCTCTCCACCACCTCCTCTCTCCCATGCCTGACAGCTAGCAGTAATTAGAAATTAGGCAAATGAGAAAGTGGAGGAAAGGTCAATGTTCGTCATTACCAGGGCTCTCGGCCGACTAGTGAAGCTCAGTCAATTAACTCTGCATCTGTGTGCTTTACGACGGGCCGGTGGCACTGGGCCCTGTCCTCACCACGCTTACACTGGGCAGAAGATGGCACGGAGCCCTGATAGAACGAGCTGCAGTAATTGACAGATTTATCTCGTCCTGGGCAAAGCGCTTTTTAGCCCATTTGGTTGTCCTTGAGTGCTGACTTTGAAGCCACACGATCTGTGGGAACAGGAAATTAGGCATGCACAATTTTTTTTTCCCCCCACATCCAAGTGGAAGAAAAGGAATGAGAAACAACTGTTAATCGAAACAGTTTTCTTTTCCCACAGAAGACTGCACATACTAGAGCAAAGTAGCCAAAGCCTTCTCGTGATTTCATTGTGTAATCAGATTTTCACGTGCCTTAGGCTCATTTGTTTGAACGCAATCATGAAACTATATTTCTTTTGCCTGAAAAGAGAGCATTTAATGTTGGAATAACAGAGTGGCATCCACACTTGCAGCCATCAAACTTTTACATAAATTTGCAATTTTTTACTTTCCTGCATAGTGCTAAGTACCTTAACATTGAATTATTATTAGACTTAATCTTGTTGTTACTCGAATCGAAATGAATTGCTTTTCAGATGGTAAAGGCGATCCAGGTGTTACGGATCCACCTGCTGGAGTTGGAGAAGGTGAACGAGCTCTGTAAAGACTTCTGCAACCGTTACATCACTTGCCTCAAGACTAAGATGCACAGCGACAATCTGCTACGCAATGACCTGGGTGGTCCATATTCACCGTCACACACCAGCCTACAGCAGGTAACACACACACACAAACATGAGGTTTTACAAAACACAGAACGGTGCGTTCATTTCGTGTGTAGTGGATTCATTAACAACGATTTCCCTTAACACTGTCGCCTCAACCTTCTATCAGTTCACACTCCCTCTCTCTGTGCTTTGTCTGCCTTTTGTTCTTTTGTAGGATATGATGCAGACTTCCTCTTCCTCACTCTCATCTGTGTCGAGCTCAGTGAACTCTTCAGGCATCGCAGCCTGTTCTTTGCCTCAGAGCAATGTCAATATGACCAGCATCAACTCACAGGTGGTGTCAGGTGAGAGGGCACATGGAAAGACTGTCCATCTGTAAACAAGAGAATGACAGACATGGCTAGTAAAGGAGAATCACACACACACACACACACACACACACACACACACACACACACACACACACACACACACATATGCAAATATTCCATTGTAACTAAAGGAATCTGACTAATTAAGAGTCTTTCTCAGAGAGGAGTACACAATAATCCATGTAACATGCCCAATATGAATTCCAACTCAGGCATAAAGCTAGTTAGACATGTCTGCTGAATTCCATAAAGGACTCTTTTTAAACTTATATGATAGGTTTGCTGAGGGGATGATGATGATGATGATGAATAAACTGTCCCCTAAATCACCATGTTTCTTCCTCCTGTGAAACACATTCCAGCCAAAGAAATATTTTTCTGGTGTCTTTTTATAGTTTTGTTCAGTGTCATTTATTTGTATAGCACAATTTATGTGTGTTTATTTATCACTGTTGTATACACGTTTAACAATGGACATTGACACAAATCAACTTAACATAAATAAACAGATTAGGAATATACATTTTTTGTACAGTATTAAAAAAATTATATCTTCTGAATTACCTTAATTTTATTCATAATAAGCAAGGAGACAACAGTGGCAAAGAATAAGAAGTGTGTGTGTGTGTGTGTGTGTGTGTGTGTGTGTGTGTGTGTGTATGCTTTCTGCAGGTGGGGCCCTGTATCAGCCGGTTGCCATGGTGACTTCTCAAGGGCAGGTGTTAACCCAGACTCTACAGCAGGGGACCATCCAGCTCCAGAACACACAGGTGAGAGGAGCACACATACACACACAAACACACATACACACACACATACACAGTTTACACATATGCACACACACTCACACACAGACACACACATGTATATACACGTCTTACACAGTCACTTCCATTGAGATGTCTACAGATGTGAAAAATCAGAACTAGGTTGCACCAAAATTCCATGTTTCCAGACCGTAGTCTAATTCAGATGCTACTTCCACACACAGTTGTTTTCCCGAGAAGCGCTTATGTAAATGACAGTCTTGGGGTATTCGTGACCAGGTGAATTAATGTGTCATGCTTCTTGACATGATCTTGTTATAGTTTGTGGCCACTGCTACTTGATACAGTTAGTTACATGATAATGAAGCTACTTTGTCATTTGGAAGGTAGAGGCGCAAGTGAAAAAAACAGAGGTAATATTAATGCAATTTCGATATTCAGGCTAATCTCATTCAGTAAATAAACAAAGTTAACTAGGTAAAAGCAAAACTAGAAAGATACTCAAAATGCAGTGGCTCGCTATAGTATGGAATGTAAACATAGAGCATACCCTTTGCAGTGAGAGTGTTTTATTAAATGCAATGAGAGTGTAATTAAGCCCATGAGTAGGTGATCTGTAATGAGGGGAACGTGAATGCAGGTCTTGACTGGCTGTTGTAGTTCTCAGCCGCCACTGACATGACATAATACATGCCATTAACAAGTCTGTTCTTTTCTATTTATTAGAACAGCTATGAGCAATGCTATTTTGTCTTGTATCTACTTACACAAACATATTTTGTCTGTACTGAAGACACCTAGCTTGCTTTGTTTTAAGCCCCTAGCTTGACATCCTTGTTTCCTACAGTAGCTTTCATGAATGTTGCCACTTGAACAAGTATCAAGACAAATGCTAGTTTGCAGTGGCAAGCCATCAGGGCCAGCAAATTCTTCTCAGACTTGCGATTTTCAAAATAGTTTTGTCCATGAATATGTATTTAGTTACTTACAATGAACTGTTCTCTTCATTTCATAGTGTTTCTTGGGCAGTTACATGTTGCACTTTATGTGGTGAGGACACATTTTCTGTGATTGTTGTTTGATGTAGCACCAGGGTTCAGGAGAAACGTTGTTTCATTTCACGGTGTACTGCATCATCTATATATGGTTAAAATGACAATAAAAGCTTCTTGACTTGACTTGAAAGAAATCTGCCTTAAGCAATTAGATTTTAGATTTCGAGTTGACAGCACTGTCTAGCTATCTAGCTATCTGGTCTGGGCTGGGTCTGGGCTACCGAATAATGTTGACATTTTCACGTCCAACACTTAACATACAGGTAATTCCCGAGTTACGATGGAGATAGGTTACAGTGACACCATTGTAACTTAAAAGGTAAAATGGCATGCGAAAATATAAATATATATAAAAAAACATTTGTATCACTATCCTCATCGTTTTAACGAAAAATCCAACCATCGTCACTTGGGAACTCCCTGTATTTTTAAGAAACTGGGTGTTCCAATAGTGTTTGCTTGTATTTTCAAAAAGAAAAACGTGATTTCGTATTTTCATGAAAAAACAAAGTGTTGGAGAAAAGTTTCTAAAGATTTTTTTAATGAAACAGCTAGCTATGCTCCAAGCTGCTGAGAAAAACTGCTGAGAAAAACTCAAACCTGCTGCTCAAACATTCTTAGCTAGATTAGCTAGTTGCATCACCGTTTGCAGCTAGCTACTCACATCAGCTGTGTGTTGCTGAAGTTCCAATGCACAAGATTTCATCAGTAATAGATCTCATTCTACAACAGTTGGTTCTAGAGCCAGAGTGCTGTTGTGTGTTTGAGAGAGAGTGCTTAGAGCAAATGAGACAAGTGAGAAAGATGTTCTCAGACAGTTGGAGTAAGTAGGCCACACAGTTTTCTCTACACATAGGCTGGGAAAAAATGCTCAACCACTAACTACATCGCCAACAAGCTCTCAGTAATGATAGCCCTGCGTGGAGCCTCCAATTAATTCACCCTGCTTCCTGGAGCACACACTCCCAGTGCTGAGGTGCGTGTGCATGCCTGTATGTGTGTGTATCTATATGTGGGGGAGGGAATGAAGTCACGTGACACCCAGCTGCAAATATAATGTGGAGATTTTTTGTTTGGCTTGATTATTATTTATTTATTTTGGAAACAGCAGGAGGCTTTAGCTTTTTATAACTTTCTGTTGCAACGGTGGCAAAAAAATGAATCGTTCTTTACAAGTTTTTTTTTTTCTTCTCTCTTCTATTCATTTTTATTTGCTTGTTTATTAAAATGCAAGGCTGTGCTGGATTATGCATCCAAAACTGCTCTGAAATGATAATATTTCACCCTGGCTGAGGACAATATGTGGGGCATAATATTAATTTAATTCATTGCAAACCTTTGGCCTGGGTGAGTCTTTTAAACACACACACACACACACACACACACACACACACACACACACACACACACACGTGCCATTCCATCCTGTGCAGCCTGTACCTGATGCAGTCATGTATTTTTGAGGTTCGATTTAAAGGAGATTTGTCAAGCCACTCTTTGTGATGAAAGGCCTCCATAAACGTTCACTCCTTCTACGCCTTTAATTTTAGGTATCATTACTCCGATTGCGTTGCTATGGTGACTAAGGGCATTTCTGCCCCTGCCAAAGGAACTGCAAGTGGCGACTCTTTGTTTCCGTGGCAACAACTATCCCTCCCTCCTTCTCTCTCCTGCTCCATCTCTTTTTCTTCCCTTTTCAAATTCTCTCTCTTGCTCTCTTTCTCTCTTTGTCTTTCTTTTACTGTATGTCTCTTTCTCCCTCTTCCTTGCTCTCTGGTGCCCTTACCCCCCCCGCCCCATCCCCTATTTCACTTGTTTCTCTTTTACTCATTTCTAACCCTGTCTCTCTCCTTCTCTCTCTCTCTCTGTGTCTTAAACCTCAGGTGAATCTGGACCTCGCTTCACTCTTGGACAGTGATGATAAGAAGTCAAAGAACAAGAGGGGTGTCCTTCCCAAACATGCCACGAACATCATGCGCTCCTGGCTCTTCCAGCATCTCATGGTGCGACGAGCAAATATTTCACACTGTCTTCTCCTTTCACATGCAAATGATTTCATTCAGGAAGAATTGCAGCTTTAATAGAATCATGAATTAAATGAGAAAACCTGAAGATCAGACAATGTAAAAAGTCGACTCTTCTGTTAAATAAACACATAATTAAGTGATAAAAACATTCATATTTGTTGTTTTTTTTAGCACCCGTATCCTACAGAAGACGAGAAAAGACAGATCGCCGCACAGACCAACCTCACCTTATTACAAGTAAACAACTGGTAAGATTCAAAGTAAAGGCAACTCAGCTCCGTACCAACATCTGCTTCCTTATAGCATTGTGTTTCGCTATGTTTTAGGATTGTGGATTCTTTGACAGTAATATGCAGCAATGTGGCACCATCTAGTGTCCATGTCAATGCAGTAATCCAAAATTCCCATCTCATATCTTTTCTGCCTAAGGTTTATCAACGCGCGCCGGCGTATCCTACAGCCCATGCTGGATGCCAGTAACCCTGATCCTGCTCCTAAAGCCAAGAAGATGAAGTCACAGCACAGACCTACGCAGCGTTTCTGGCCTGACTCCATCGTGGCTGGTGTGCTGCAGACACATGGCCCTCATTCTGCTAACAATTCAGACAGTTAGTGCTTCTGACACTGTACATGCAGCAGGCATAAAGCACAGATCCCATTAAAATGCTTTTAATTGATTTCTTTTGTTTATTTTTTGGTAACGAACAGATGGTTCTGTTCCTTATCATGAGGAAATCAATTGATTGTTTGTTTAGTGGATCCAGCTCAGAAGCCCCAATGTGCACAGTCATAAAATGGCTGCTTTTGTTTTCTTTAAGAACATTGGAAACGATAACGGATTTAGCATTAGTGTTCGAACATACTGTACATTCAACACAAATGGGTGAATTCATTTAACTGCATTACAAGAAATGTTTTGGATGCCAGGTCTCTGCATAAACCTTACTCTAACCATTGAAATATATCAAATTGAGTTTTACAAATTGGCATTAGGGGAAGTTCAGGGGTAAAGTGAGGAACATTGTTCTGGAGTTTCACTGTCATAATTTTCGTATACATATACATATATACATATATACATATATATACCAATCAGGCAGAACTTTATAGTCACTGATCAGGCATAACATCATGACCACCTGCCTAATATTGTGTTGGACCACTTTTGCTGCCAAAACATCAAACCACCAATCCATCAAACATTAACAGCATTAACTTCATCAGCAATTTCAGCTACACACGCTCATCTGTTGGATCAGACCCCATGGGCCAGCCTTTGCTTCCCACATGCATCTATGAGACTTGGCCACCCATGATCCGCTGGTTCACCACTGTTCCTTCCACTGTTCCTTCCACTGTTCCTTCTTTTGAACACTTTCAAAAGATAATTACGCCTGCAGACCAGGAACCCCACAAGAGCTGCAGTTTTAGAGATGCTCTCACCCAGTCATCGAGCCATCACAATTTGGTTCTTGTAAAACTCGCTCCAATCCTTTCACGTGCCCATTTTTCCTGCTTCTAACACATCTACTTTGAAGACAAAATGTTCACTTACTGCCTAATATTTCCCACCCTCTAACAGGTGTGATGAATAGATAATCAGTGTTATTTACATCACCAGTTATAATGTTATAATGTCATAATGTAATGCCTGATCTATGTATGGTTTTTTGGGGTTTCCTTAGACCTTCGAAAAAGTGCTTGTAGGTGGATTGGCAATGCTGTATTGTCCATAGCTGTGAATGCAGCTATCCAGGGTGTATTCCTGCCTATGCAGCAATCCAGGGTGTATTCCTGCCTCACACCCAGTATTTCTGAATAGAAAATAGAAAGTAGATCCACCTTAACTTTGACCAGGAAAAGTGGTCACTGCATTTACATTCATGGAATTTGGCAGACTCCTTTATCTAGAGCAACTTACTCTCAACTAAGCAGGGGAAAGGTAAGGGCCTTGCTCAAGGGCCCAGTAGTGGCAGCGTGGTGATGCTCAGATTGGAACTTGTGACCTACCGTATCAAAGTCCAATGCCTTAACCACTCCCATCTTCCAGGAGATTTACTGGACTTACTGTCCAGATGGACAGATTTACTGGAAAACAAATGAAAAGTTGTTGGAATAAAATGCAAATTTATATTCTACTTCTTTATTTTTTATCTGTGTAGTATCTCATGCAAGCTCAGAGTAGGGTATATAAAGTAGCAATTTTTATTCCTGTGTGTCTCGAGGCTAGTCTTGTAGGCATGCACTGATCCATCTGTTTGTGTATGTGTGTTTTTGTCAGGTTCCCTGGGCATGGACAGCCTGCAGCCTCTCTCCTCCGACTCGGCCACTCTGGCCATGCAGCAGGCCATGTTGGCAGGAGCTGAGGACTCTATGGACGGCACAGACGACGAAGAAGAGGAAGAAGAGGACGAAGAAGGGATGGAGGATGAGGAGGACGATGAAGAAGAAGAAAGGCACTTGTCTGTCAGGAGAGATTTGCGCCTTGATCACAGCGAGGGACTGGAGTAAAAACAGATAATGGCATCAGGAAATGACATCACTGACCTGACACGTTTTAAACATGCCCCAGAGGTTTCCATTGGACACTTCAAGGCTTTGGAGCATTGAATTAGACAAGAAGAAAAAAAAAGAAAAAGAAAAAAAAAAGAGCTGTGAATTTTAATAATTACTGAATTTATTTGTACAATTTAGGAAAAAGAATGAATGCACACACATTGACCATGCATTTAAATGTTATATACTGGGAGAATAAATAGAAGTTTTAGTTATATTAACAAAATCCTCGGCATAATGTTAGTTTCATGTGTCCATACCTTATTTTTTCCCCACGCATCTCTTTTGTTTTCAGGTGAAACTCAGAGCATGTCTTTTTTACTCTTCATTGACAGGAAGCAATCATCCATATTTTGCAGGTGGTTTTATGGGCATGATGATACTTTGCTAGCATCAATACTCAATACTGAGTTTAAAAATAATAAAAAAAAAACTGAGAAAAAAGGAAAAAAAAATTGCAAAAGATTTGACAGCACAAAACACACACCTTAGACGTTGATGCATTTGCGCAGTTGCTCGATATTTATGTTTTAGGTTTTCGATCAACAACGTTGCACTTGGGAGAATTCTCATTTGCCTGGATGATGCAATTCTGAATGGCACTGAAGGCCAACTGCCTGGAACTTGCAGCCTATAAACTTTTCTCCTCTCGACAAAGGCAAATACGGAGAGAGAGAAAACATGGCACATTAAGCATTCATTTATGGAGGAAAATAACCCAATGGGTCCTTCCAGCCCTCAAACTTCCTTGTGATGTTTACTGAAGAAATACTGCAGGAGGATGACAGTTTTAATGACAGCATTTCATCCACTGGAAACCCTTCTGCGTATGTTACTGCGAAGGACAAGGAGCTGTGAAGATATTCAGTTGGGGGTAAATCAGTCTCCAGAATAAAGCAGCTTTTTCAGATGTGATGTCTAGAGATGAGAGAATGCTGTTATTGAATGTTATTGAAGTTGGTCTTGTGAAGTATGTTTCTCATTATCTTTTTTTTTTTTTTTTTTTTTGGTTGTTCATAAATGGTTCTTCCAGAGCAAGTAATGATAGGGGGAAATTTTTATTTTGTTTGTACACATTGTTGTCATGATCTATTGTGCTTCAATAGACCATTTTTGATAATTAAAAGAGATAATTTTAGTGGATGTGGTGTAGCATTGCCTTCTTGTGTATCTTGTGCATTCTTCTAACGGTTCATTAAGTAATGGGCTAGGAAAGCAAGCTATTTACAACATACTGTACAGAGTGAATAGTGAAGAAGAATAACACAATTATTATTGCTAATTATGTTTCATGTCTTACTTTCACAAAAGGAAATACAATTAATCTGATTTTATGCTAAGATTTTTTAGGCATACACCTCATGAATGGTTTGCAGGATATTACGGGTCATCACAACCATACTATTAAATACGTTTTAGATATTGAACATTTTTTACCTGTAATATTTTTGTTTGCAGTTCAAGGTGCAAACTTAAGAGCAAAAACAGGACAGTTTTGATTAATCCAGAATAATTGCAGGTGACATGATTTTAAGATAAAAATTACTGCATTTGGAAATTTGTATATTGGTCTTATATTCGGAAATTGGATCTTAGATCACTATATTACACCATTTACATTTATGTCATTTATTAGATGCCCTACGGTCCCAGGTCTGGCTGCGAAAGGAGGAGACCGGGCGTTGGGCTAGCAACCCAACCCCATAACAATAAACTGCTATGCAAATGGCAAGTAAGCCATCAGGCCTTTGCCACTGAATGCACCTCATGGCACAGGAGACATTTTTTCAGTGCAATTTACATTAATCTCATTTATAGAACTAAGCACTTGAGGGCTACAGGTTTTGCTCAAGAGTCCAGCAGTGGCAACATGGCAGACCTGTGATTTGAACAGCCGTCTGCCCTGAAATCCAGCATCTTAACCACTCAGCTACCACTTTCCCACTTACAAGAGATTACAAGCTTACAAATATATTTCCTCAATTAAGTCAGACTTTTTTCATTTTTCTAATTTAACCATAAATTGAGAAAATGCAAAAGCAGGACACATTCTGTACTCAGGTAAGATCTATTCTCTGTTTTGTTGTCATTCAAAGGATTTTAAACAGCCTTTTGGGTTCACATGTGTGCTCACACTCACCTGCTCATCCTCCTTGATTTCTCTATAACGCTATAAAAAAATAAAAACCTCTTTTAGAAGTCACTGATGAATCACGTGTTTTTCCTGTGCCAAACCTTTATATAATACTTTATAA
Source organism: Silurus meridionalis (assembly GCF_014805685.1). NCBI lineage: Eukaryota > Metazoa > Chordata > Actinopteri > Siluriformes > Siluridae > Silurus > Silurus meridionalis. Next base: position 16,506,254 of record NC_060894.1, read on the forward strand.
AGTATTATTTAGCTGTTCCTGGAATTGTAAATCATTTCAACACACTCAAAATAATTATCAGCACAGTGCATTTCTTTATTTCAAAATGATGTTAGTAATCAGGTTAATTTCTTCTATAATTTGCTCTTAAACCTCAGGAATTACAGGCTACACTTTGCAAATCTGTTTTTAATTTCAGAACATATGGTGGCTTTAGTTGAGGGTGTTTAGGGTGGTTCATCACTTCCTGTTTGTAAGTGACATTTGATCTCTCACTGTTTTGGTTCCGAGTTGGATTTTTTCGAGGTCAGAGCCTTTTACTTGGACAATAGGGATGAAACACTATACTTCCTTGAAGACAAAATTGGAAGCATGTTCTTTGTGTCCTGGTGTGGCTTAATGAAGGGAAAAAAACAGTACCAGGAAGAGACCACAATGGCACTACTATAACAATCTGGACAAAAAAAGCTTCTATTTCATATATTTCAAGTAAATATATTTATGTTGTGGACAATTTTCAATTTTACTCAAAGTGCCTTTAGCATCCATTCATTACACAATTTAGGGACTTGACTATAATAAAGAAGGTGATGCAATGAGTACAGAAGGGTTATGATTCAGGGTTATGATTCAGCATTGTAAAGGAAGAACCGATTTAACAATAACATGGGGAAAAAAAGATATATATATATATATATATATATATATATATATATATATATATATATATATATATATATATATATATATATATAATATTTTACTGTTACTGCTATAGTAAAAACTAGTTCCCTGGGATGAGGATGCTCATACAATCTAAGGCTAATAATGAACAATTTAAAGAAATGTTATTGTTTAACAAATGTCTAATCAGTGTGTAATGACTCAGTATGAAGCCCATTGTTGTTTTTTGTCCTACAAGAGCTCAGTGTTATAGTACTTACTAACTAACAGGAATAACTGTGAGGTTCATTGTTTTTTTATTATATAAAAAAAGAAAGCATAAAACAAAAAAGAAAATACATGGCACACATTCAGTAGGAAAAAACAGACTGGCTGATGTTTTCACACGAATGTTCATGTGCTCTTGGATAACCAGCGCTTTTAAACTTTTATTCAAAGTCCATGGTGCAGCACTGAAATAACTCTCTTTGTGGCAGTTCTCCAGGTTTCTCATGCTAGTGCAGTGAAGCGGTAGGTCTACTTTGGAGGGGCACTGCATAAATAGTCAGGGCAATGACAGAGGCAGGAAAAGCCACAGGACTGGCCAAGTTTGAAGTGGAAGGGAGCCACCTGCTTGATGAGCACGTTAGGGATCTGCAGCCTGCGGGCACCACCCTTCCTTATTCTCTCCGTAATTGCTCTCCTGTTCTGTATCTCACTGCCATTCCATCAGGCTCCAGAGAGTTCTATAACCCCTTTAATTACCCCTTAACCCTTGTCCCATACAGCCTCCCATTTTGCTCAGCCCTCTTCCACTATTTAAAGTCTTCGCCAGCATCTTGATCCTCCCCAGCCTCAGGACCACGTCAGCACTGCATGACAAACTTAACATTCGTTGCAGGAGGAGAACTGAAGGTACTGTATTTTAAATCACTTTCATTTCTAATGCAGTATGGGTTAGAGAACTCATTTAATGGAATAAAATGGAAGTCTGGGGTTCCAGGGTGGGCAAAAAAACAACAAAATGTCAATTTGTTAAATTGATTGAACCATACCCTGAAAGCTGACAAAGACTACATTGGGTCTTCTGCTCAACAGTTGCAGACATGTCAATTGCTAAGACGGCCGCGCATGCAATACTGTCTGACGCCCTGCTTCAGAACAGTAATATAGATGACCGCATTCGACACCTGAACCTGGAGCTGCCCTTAGACAAAGTCATCAAATTTGTATCTGTGGGACTTCCTCTAATGCTGGTGTCTGTGGCATTTGCTCGAGAGATTTCAGTCGGTGAGTAAAGTTTTTTTCTTTTCTTTTTTTCTTGTACTGTGCTCACAATCAGCAACAGCTATACTTTAGGTATAGCAAGTGTACAGTATAAAATGTCTGCAATAGATGGGGTCTTGTTTGATTCCCAGTTGGAATGAGATCTGGATCCACCACAACCTTGAACAGGATAAACTGTTTACTAAAAATACAAATAAATGAACAACTGAACTGATGGTTAGAATTGAAGAATAGGAATTTGATTCCTCTAAACAACAATGTTGTCTAATGTGATCAGTGTGTTTCCTGTGCTGACATCCACCTTAGGTTGAATCTTGAGCTCCAAATAGTACAAATTCCATACTATCTGACTAATATGGCTTAAGCTGCCTTGAAAGCCCACAGACCCATAAAACGAATCTGATGCAAAAGTTAATTAAATGTCAACTTTGATTTCACGCACACTATTGAAATTGATTTGACAAGGTGTGGAGGGTAAATCGAGATATTCTAATAACTTTTTGCCCGTCGGCAATATTTTGTAGGAATGCTAGCCTGACAGGCATGTGGTTGTTTAAGGAGAAACATCGCTATATTGCCTGAGCTCCCTAGAAAGTCAATTGCTAAACGAAGCTGTCAGTTTCAGTGGAGGCAGCTGATGTTGCAATCAGTTCCTCTGGAGTTGGTCTGCAATCAGTTCACACAGATGTTAATTGGCACGAGGATGATTAAGAGAGACGTGAAGAGATGACAAGAGTCTGTAATTACAGTCAGCCTGCTCTTTCCCAGGTCTCTATTTCAGTCTAACTAGAGGATATGCTAATTAAAGAGACAGACGTGAGGCGCAAGTTAAGTTCTTTACAGTCGAATAAAATTCCGTCCCTCGTCGCATATGATATTTAAGCGTGTTTATATAGTACATCTATTCGAGTGTATTTTTTCCCCATGCTAATTGTTGACATTATAATCCAATTAATTTAATGTTCATGCACATCATTTACATCATTGATTTAAAAAAAATCTCTTTTGCTGCTTTTGCTCTTTTGCTGCAAATGCAGAGACATTTCTTGTAATTAAAAAAGTACCACCTTTTCCCCCAAAGAAAATTGCTGTAAAAATGCATTAAACAGTGAATATATATCAATAATAAGGATTGCTGTGGTGAATGTTTGCACACTGGACGTTGATTGTAAGGTTCAGAGGGACAGGCTAGTGTTTAAATGTTCTATAAAAAGCATGTGTTTGGCTCTTCTCGGTGGTAGGGACCCACCCTTGTTGTCTGTTGGCCTGCTCCACCTCAGCTGAAATATTACAGTGTGTTTCTCTTGCTGCTGTGGTTTACACCAGATGTGCTCTGGGGAAGAAAAAAAAGTAGTTATAGACCAGGCATGCCAGTCTGCTTCTGACGCCCAGTCTTTTTCTCATTTCAGCTGATGAAAGCATGAGCATAACACTGTGATTATAACTTGAACTAAAATTACTATAAAATAAGTTTTCGTTTGTTACATATCCACATAAAGTATAGTAAAATCCTTTTACTTGCGTATCCCAGCTTTAAGGATGTTAGGGACAGAGCAAAAGGTCAGTCAGTCAACCAGGGCTACACTTCAGTGTTGTTTGTCTGTATTGTCTTGTATAGTCTGTTTTTGTCTTGTTGTGTCTGTTTTGTCATGTATAGGTTTTTATTTATGTCTGTACTTTCGAGAGTAACAAACAGCTGGAACCAAATTCCTTGTGTGTGTCAACACACTTGGCCAATAAACCTGATTCTGATTCTGATTCTGATTCTGATTTAATCTTAAACTTAGGTCTGGGTTTGTTGTAATGCTTTCTGATGCTTTTTAAGGTCCACAAGTTAGCTGTTTTCCTCCAAACAACTTCACGGTGAAGCAGGCTGCATACGTAGACACGTACTGCTGGGATTCATTGATGCACCATGAGTTTGACGCGGATGGAAACTCTGAAGAACGTTCCCTGTGGGTTCATAAGGTGTGGTTGTGTTCTACATACTGTACTGTAATGAAAACAGTGCCATAAATGCATTCATGATAAATAGCTTTCAGAAGAAAACATGCTAAACTTCCTTTCTAAATACAATACAGTTAATACACTTTATGACGCAATAAATAAATGCTAATAAAGTGATGACCTTTTTGATTACCTTTGCTGACTGTGTGTCTCTGTGTGTCTCAGATGTTCCCCTACTCCCTGCTTATCATGGCGATGGCTATGTACCTTCCAGCTCTGATCTGGAAGTTTCTAGCTATGCCAACTCTGGGTTCTGACCTGCTCTTTATAATTGATGAGCTGGACAAGTCTTACAACCGCTCAGTGCGCTTGGCTCAGAGCATTGTAGAGCTTAAAGAGAATACTAACCCATATGAATTTCAAGCAGAGTTGCAGAGGTGAGAAAAAGGAAACTAATCAAGATCAGAGGTACTATTGTGTCAATGTGTACTGTCCCTAGAGATAATCATATGCACAGTAATTGTAGTTTGATTAACTCTTTGATTGGATTATAAAATAAAAACATGAACAGACTGACATTCTTGCCTTTCTGTTGTCAGAGCCAAGAGGAAGCGTTACTTTGAGTACCCCCTGCTGGAGAGATACATGCAATACAAGCATGGTTCCTACTTTCTGGTCAGCATGCTGTTCCTGCGTGGGTTCCTCTTACTTACCTTCATGTCAGCAGCCTGTCTCTACCTGGTCTACTTTCACCTCTCAGCTTTCCTTCAGGATGAGTTTAGCTGCTTGATGCGTACAGGAATCCTCCAAGATCAAGTCTGGGTTCCAACTCTGGTGCAGTGCAAGATCAGTGGCCTGATGGTCTTCCAGATCATCAGCATAGCTAACGGGGCTATCTATGTACTGCTGGGTCCTATTGTCCTTTTCAGCTTGCTGCGCCTCTTCTGTTGGGACACCAGCTTTCTCTCACTCTATGAGGTGCTTCCTGCTCTGGGGCTGATCAGTGGTCAGAAGCTTGGCTGCCCGTTGAACGACTTGAACGTGCTTCTCCTCTTCCTGCGTGTTAATGTAGCTCATCTGCGCTCGTACGGTCGACTTAAGGCCTTGTGTTCACTAGCGCCACCTCATTTACACAGGGGTAAGGGCATGCTGACAGAGGAGCAGATCGAGGAAGCTGCTGAAGAGGCTGAGGAGCTGGCGGAGGCAATACAGGAGGCCAGAGAGGAAAAGAAACACAATCTAGTGGACATCATGACTATGCTTGGAGCAGCCAGGGGGAATGTAGTAAATTGCCCTGAACAGCGCCCTCTGGTGGAGGAGAACATGACAATCGGTACAGTTAGTCTCATCTGTGTACTAAAGGGCATCCTGATAGTGGGCATAATCGTATATATTATATGGGATGTTCAGAAAATAATTAAGTGATCTCTCCTTCAATGCATTATTAATAAAAGGCTTAGAGATAATTAAGCTCTGTGTGTAGGATAGATTGAAAAAAGACAGGTTTGAAAAGTGAACACTTACCATATAACATATGCAAAATTGGAGTTATCATTTATAGTACCCTTTTGTGTTATTTGTATAAGATAGATTTTTGTCGTTTCAAAATCTTGTTAAATATAAACATTCTAAAGGAGGCTTGAGAAGAAAACAGTTCATGGTAGGTTTGATCCCCCTAACAGCCCTCTCTGTCTTTTTCAGAACATAACCACCAGGGCTACCATGAACTGGAGGAGTCTGTATCATGTTGTTTTGGGTAAGCCGTCCTTTGAACCATCGCTGTTAGCGAGGCATAATGACCGTGGACTAACCACACCCCATCTAGACTAGAAGTAGGACAAAACCGAATTGATTAAAAGAGCTTGTCCCTTGGCAGTTCTTTTATCTGGATCAAGTAGGTTGGTTGTCCCTGTAGAACAAAATGCTTCACGCATGTCCAGAAAGTCTTCAAAAAGCCTCCATTAGAATGAAATTCGTCATTTTTGTTTTGTTTTATGTTTCTGTATATGTTATAAATCATTTTGTTGTGTTTGTTTGCGTGTGTTTGTATGTGTATGTGTGTGTGGTTGTGTGTGTGTGTGAGACATTTTGCAGTATTTTGTATGTGACTATAACTATTACTCAAAAAAATGAAAAAGTTCTACTGGTGGTTTGTAAATTAATTTTAACATTTTTTTTCCACTTTTTTTTAAACATCTAATCTATAAATAAACATGTTCAGTCTGGAATGGAAAGCATCAGCCTTCCTCAGTAACTGACAAATAATTTTGTTGAGCTCATTCATTACTCATAATTACAATCAATTCCAGGCATCTGCCAAGATGTCAAATTGACACAATTAGTCATGTTATTGAGACACAGACAGCCAGAAAAAGACAGAGGGTGGGATTTTCAAACAAAACACATAATCTGATTTGCTCTTGTTTGAGGGAAACAAAACATGTTTTAGTATCACATTGAAAAACACCAGATCTGATCATCAGCTGCAGTTTTTTACATGGAGCATTTTGTTATTTTTGCTAAGTTAACCATGTGCATGATTATTTTTCCATGCATACACACACACACACACACACACACACACACACACACACACACACACACACACATACATACATATATATAAATACACATTTACACACACACACACACACACACACACACACAGACATATATTAGCCAATCATGTGGCAGCAATGCAATGCATATACTACAGCAAGACTGGTTTATGCTGCCAAGAAGTATATAGTAACTCAAATAATCTCTCTATTATCATTCAACTGGGTTAAAACCACTATAACATTAGCATACACAAAACATGAAATATTTGAGTTAATATATAGACGTCATGTGAGTTCAGACCAGTTTGATCATTTTTCTACATACCTCATCTACAAGGTGTTTCACCCTACAGACCCTCTACACACTGTTAGTGTTTCACACTATTCTGTATAAACTCTAAAGATTGTGGTGACTCAAAAATAAGTCAATGATCAATGATTAATAGTTCTGTTTGTTTCTGGAAATCATGTAAGCCTTTACAAAATCCCTGGCACAGTTATTGTCACACTTCCACTGATTCTACAGATACTACCTCGATAATTCCACATATCGAGGTAGTAAATAAATGAGGGATGGAAGGAATGAGGATGCTGAAAATAAAGTATGCTAAAGTAGAACAGTTAAGTAGATCAGTAAACAGATGTCAAACACACATTCTTACATACACATCTGTATTTTTCAAATAGGGTCTAACGAATGTTAAGTAACAAATTGATTTTTTTCTATTGATTTAATTTCTTTTATTTAAGTTTAATTAGGGCCAATTTAATTAATTACTCAATTTAATCAATATAAAAAGTGCATTGCATTCATTTGATTTATTGTATTTTATTTTTTATAAAATAATATTTTATATATTATTGAACTAAGCTGGCATTTTATTTACAATTGTTTTATAAATGTAAACAGTTCAAATGTTGATAATTACAAATGTTCTATATTTAATTACAAATGTTACAAAAAATTATAATATATATAAATTACAGATAATTACAAATGTTATACATTATATATATGAATATATAATGAATTACACGCACACACACACACACATATATATATATATATATATATATATATATATATATATATATATATATATATATATATATATATACATACAGTATACAGTTGTGTTCAAAATTATTCAACCCCACTGAAATTGATTGTTTTGGTCGGTTTGACATTGATTATGATCATTCAGTCATCCTGCTTACAATTAAATCAAAGAGGCACGTGTAGGTCAGACAAATATAACATAACATTTATAATGAAATAACCACAAATGTCTTTTCTGAGCTCACATCATTATCAGTTTTATTCAACCCCCAAGTGACATTCAATCTTAGTACTTAGTACAACATCCTTTTACAGTAATAACAGCTTTTAAACGTGAAGCATAGCTTGACACAAGTGTCTTGCAGCGATCTACGGGTATCTTCGCCCATTCATCATGGGCAAAAGCCTCCAGTTCAGTCACATTCTTAGGCTTGCACTGCAACTGCTTTCTTTAAGTCCCACCAGAGGTTCTCAATCGGATTTAAGTCTGGTGACTGCGATGGCCACTTCAAAATGTTCCAGCCTTTAATCTGCAACCATGCTCTAGTGGACTTGGAGGTATGCTTGGGATCATTGTCCTGTTGAAAGGTCCAACGCCTTCCAAGCCTCAGGTTTGTGACGGACTGCATCACATTGTCATCCAATATCTCCTGGTACTGAAGAGAATTCATGGTACCTTGCACACGCTGAAGCTTCCCAGTACCTGCAGAAGCAAAACAGCCCCAAAGCATGATTGACCCCCCGCCATGCTTCACAGTAGGCAAGGTGTTCTTTTCTTCATAGGCCTTGTTCTTCCTCCTCCAAACATAGCGTTGATCCATGGGCCCAAACAGTTCTAATTTTGTTTCATCAGTCCACAGAACACTATCCCAAAACTTCTGTGGTTTGTCCACATGACTTTTGGCATACTGCAGTCGACTCTTCTTATTCTTTGGGGACAGCAAGGGGGTGCGCCTGGGAGTTCTGGCATGGAGGCCTTCATTACGCAGGGTGCGCCGTATTGTCTGAGCAGAAACTTCAGTACCCACATCTGACAAATCTTTTCTCAGTTCCTCAGCAGTCACACGGGACTTTTCTCCACTCTACGCTTCAGGTAGCGCACAGCAGTCAAGTCAGCATCTTCTTTCTGCCACGACCAGGTAGCGTTTCAACAGTGCCCTTTGCCTTGAATTTGCGAATGATGCTTCCTATGGTGTCTCTTGGTATGTTTAACATCTTTGCAATCTTCTTATAGCCATTGCCCTTCCTGTGAAGAGTAATCACCTGTTCTCTTGTCTTCCTGGACCATTCTCTTGACCTCACCATGTTTGTAACCACACCAGTAAATGTCTACAAGGAGCTGAGTATCACAGTCATTTTAAAGCTGCCTAATTGGTGCTTATTAGGCTTTATTGCTGCTCCCTGATATCCACAGGTGTTTTCAATACCTGATTGAAAACACTTCATTGAACCTCTGTTCTTCAGAGTGGTAGTCTTTAAGGGGTTGAATAATTATGTCAATGAAGAATTCACAAAAGAAACATTTACTACTGTATTACAAAACTAATTGATGTCATTTTAGTTGCATATGGTTCTTTAAGAAGTCCTTGTAGGATTTCATTCTGAATACAATTACAAATGTACACTAAATTCCCTAAAACCATTTACAGCATTGGGGGTTGAATAATTTTGAACATGTGTGTGTGTGTGTGTGTGTGTGTGTGTGTGTGTGTGTGTGTGTGTAATTCATTAACCACTCCATGCAGCCTGGTAAGATTTTTTTAGCACACATAGTTCACAATAGACATCCTGTTGAGAAACTGCAGTGTGACATTTTTAGAAAAGATCTGTTTCTTATGCAAGCAATTATATAACACATTTTTAACACATGACAGTTTCAAACGTGGTGAAGACATAAGTGGTGAAAGCATTTCAGAAGGTGGACAGGATATTTTCTCACAGAATTCTGAGTAAGTTCCACCTACGCTCCAAAACATCCTACTGTATATCATTTACACACAAAGTGTGACTTAACTGTCCTCTTTAAACACATATAATATACAGACAAAAGTATTGTTACACTTATCTTTTTCAGCTCTATGCGGTTGTTCCCCAAACTGTTACCATTAAGCTGGAAGCACACAATTGTATAGGTTTTCTTTGGATGCAGTTGCATTAAACTCTCTCTTTATTTGAACTAGGAGACCAAACTCTAGTAGGAGACATCAGTACATGACTTTTATAACACCCTTGTGAATCAGTAAGCACAACTCTTACAACCACACCTTGTGGAACATCTTCTCGGAAGAGAGAAGTTTTACAGCAAATGGAGAATAAATGTGGATTTGGATGTTCAAAAAGCAGATACAAATCATAGTCAGGAGCTCACAACATTTTGCCAATATGGTGTATTTAAATAAACAGCCTGATTTGTGTGAATACACAATGTGATATAAAATTATTCTATTTACATAGCTGGTCTTTTAGATGTCAGCTGCTATGGGTGGAGAGAATTCTATATATAGCCACATTCTACATATAGACAGAAGTAATAACTGCGAGACATGTTTTTTAGTAGTTACAGCAATAATAAGGAGGATAAACCTCTTTAAAAAGTCCTCTAAATGCAGCCTTGTCCCATGTTTGGAGTCATACAGTTAATTTCCCACTTATTCTACTATGTTGCTGCCATTTCCATGTTCTAACTTTTGCCTCTTGTATTCCTCGAAGTACTTAGACCTCATCATTGTTCCATTTGCTGACTGATCATTTGGTTGATTTGGAAAATAAACACTTATTTTAAAGTAATAACATTTCAGTTGATTTCATTTAAAAGGTTAATACTTGCTATACCACAGCTCCTGGGTTTCCTCCTGGTTTTACAGTTTCCTCCTACTTTCTAGGAACATGCAAGAAGGCACTCTGTCTATGCTAAGTTGCTCAGCACTCTAAATGTGTCTGACTAGTACCCAGGGATAGACTGACAGTCAGGATTCCCATGATCTACAGCAACCCCGAATCGGATAAAGTGATTACTGGAGATGAAAAAATGAATTATGAAGTTACTTCAGGCCAAATTCTAGTCCCTCTTTCTCTCATGTACTCAACTCTACTATGTGTTAGTCTCTTCTCTTGAGGCATGAGAGAGTCTGTTCTCTCTACAAGCTCAAGCTCTCAGCACCTCAAGCACTTTCTTGGTGTGTGTGTGTGTGTGTGTGTGTGTGTGTGTGTGTGTGTGTGTATGTGTGTGTGTGTGTGAGTGTGAGAGAGAGTGAGAGATGGCTGTTTGGATATCTACTTTCTGTTTTCATTTCTTCCCCAGCTAATATTGTATTATAGGTTGTAAAGTGAATTTTGCTAATCCAACCAATGTTTAATATCTGAACAGCAAAGAAATAAAATAAAATAAAAACAATTCAAGTGCAATTTAATAAACACAGATAAATGAATCACATGACGTATACAAAAATAACAATATTGTATATTGTTTTACATTTTATTTCTATAAATAATTGATTGGAAATTATAGTTATATTGCTATTTTTGTGTCAATATTACAGGACTAAGAGCAAAAAAATTGTAAAACACAAATGTCTATGAAAATATATACATATATATATATATATATATATATATATATATATATATATATATATATATATATATATATATATATATATATATATATTTTCTTTTTTAAATTCTATTTTAAATTTTTTATTTTCCCTGTAATCTCATAATGCAAGATATTGTAATTTGACTATTTATTAATACATTTTCCCGGCTAAGATGCTACATTTTGTAGATCCACATGGGGTCAGTGTTGAGTTACATTTAGGTGGATGGGTCCCACCAAAACACACTTTTAGGTTTCTGCAAAATGAATTCCCCCTATTTAGTTACATACAATAATTATACTCACACATGTTTATCTGAATAAATATATGAATTTCGATTAGAGTGGACATAGGGCAGTGGAAGAGGGTTAATTCTGTGCTGGACCGGATGTATGGAACTACGCTGTGTAGATGAGCTTGTTGCACTGAAAATAAAAGTAAATGATTGTCAAGAGTTAACTTGTGATTAATCGCAACTTAACCACATATTTTTTACTGTTCTAAATATACCTTAACTTAATACTTTTCAAGTTTTTAATACTCAAATCAACATAGGCATGGACAAATATGGATGCTTTATGCCAGTGGTGTCCATTCGTTTCCACAAAGTGTCAGTGTGGGTGCAGGTTTACATTCCAACCAATCAAGGGAACACCTGATAGTCATTGAACATGAAAATCATTAGATTTAAACAGGTAGAAATTAGTGTTGATTTTGCTTGGTTGGAATGAAAACATAGTATAGCAGGTTCTCTTTGTTTGCACGGAGCGATCTACTTACACTAACCTGTTTACATTTTTACACGACAGAGCAGTTCACTTCTTTTTAACATGCAAAATGATATTTATTACATTTATTATTATTGAAACCACCATCAACTTAGAGCATAAAGAACATGTTTCATAGACTGACATGTTTTTCAAAGAACTTCATGTCTATAAAACACACATATAGATAAACTAAAGACTCCCATTACTTCTCTTTATTTGAACTGAGCCAGTTGCTCAAACAGACAAGCTTGTTCACAATTTTAGATGGCAAAGCAGCTCAAAGAAATACTCTTGTAAATGTTTTAAAGTAATTACTGTGTTTAAAATGACGTTAATCATGTTATGCTATGCTATGCTATGTTATGCTATGTTTGCACACGGACGGTTTTAATTTCCGGATGTGTGCGTCATGGTTCTTGATCGGAGACTTGGTGCATCAGTAAAACAAATGTTTGCTGATAAAAAATTATTTATCAGTGGATTTTTATATAGATATATATATATCTGTGGATCTGTGGATCCGTGAATAAATGTGTGTGGCATTGACTGTCTTAATTATTTATTTATTTATTAATATAAATGAAGCAGAAATGTGCACTGCATTAATTGTGTGGTAATGAAAATAGTGGCATTAAAATGAAATTGCATTAATGTGCTAACTTTGACAGTCCTAAAATATAAACAAACACACACATACACACACACACACACACACACACACACACACACACACACACATGTATATGTTAGGAATGGTAATATTCGCTGAAACACAATGATGCATCGTTTTATTTGAATTAAAAAAAATATTACTTGTGACCAATATTTTATGTGTAGACTGATTTCACCTCACTAAACTGTTTCTCAAGAGCGTTCTCTAAACAATGTGAATATGAAATATCACAGCACGATGGAGACCGAGGCGTGTCTTGAAAGTCACATAGAATATAGATGAACATGGCAGAGGTAGAGCTGCATCTTCCAGAAGACAAAAAAGAAAAAGAACATCTGGTTTTATCTCATCTTTTTTTTTTTTCCTTTTTTTTTTGCACTACAAAGGTTTGTGTTAGAAGTCAGAAGGCACTTAAGTAAATTTAGAATTTGCTTTCTGTCTGAACCAAAGACATAGAAGCGAATTATCTGTACCATATTAAATTGCTTGGCATCATATTTCTTTTCCACTGAATCACATTGTGTTGAATCAAATCGAAATCGGATCACACTGCATCATAATGGGGTGAATCGTATCGCATCGGTAGCCGCTTCATATGTATGTTTAATGTATCGTATCGTTGGCTATGCTTTGAGATGCGAATCGCATCGGCCTCAGTTATGGAGATGCACATTCCTAATATATATAATAAATCTCTATTACCACTATGTGCTCCAGATGCACTGCAGCATGACTGACATATGTTCAGCTGTCAGTTTAATATGTACAAAATTAAATGTTTGATTATTTTTAAAAGTATATTAAAGAAAAAGTATATGAATGTTGATAGCCCATGTGATTCAATTTGTCACTGTTTCCCATTTTCATTCCAGCATGAGACAGTCCGCTGCTCTCAAACCTCTCAAATATCTAATTGCAAACAACAGCACTTATGAAATGCTGGCTTCAACCAAGACTTGAAAGCTTCTTTAAGCTATTCAGCCCATTATCCAATTATTGGACTAACACATAATGCTTGCATTCAGAGAGTGTGCATGTGTGCGTTTGTGTGTGTCTGTGTGTGTTTGGCATGGCTGATTTTAGGCGCTCTTGCTTTTCTGTTTTCTCTAAGGCCACAGCAGGAGCTTGGGTCTGAGCAGAGTTGGAATGGGAAATGACAAACAGTTATGTTCTCTCATCCCTAATTTGTTTCTCTTTGTATCCAGTCCAGTCAAGTGCAAAGCTGAGGTCGAACATAGTGAGGGGTCTCTTAGTACTGTCCAATTTAGATTGATGCACGCTTGGAGTGCAAGAATGCAGAACAATGGGCTGGTGTGAAGATGGATGCGGTGCTTGTGAGGTGAATCTTGGATCCTGTTTGCTTTGGTTCGACATGGCTGTGGTAATGGGTCCCTAATCCTAGTGAAAGTGAGAGAGAGTGGGAGAGGAAAGAGAGAGAGAGAGAGAGAGAGAGAGTGAGGGAGGAGAGAGAGAGATAGCTAGCAGTGGTCCTCGTCATGCTCCACCGCTTGGAGACTTTGATTACTGCTGCTAAATATTACAGCCCCAAACCAAAATGAAAGGTGAAAACTACCTGCACTGTAGAGAGACCCAAATTACTGTGCTCTCGCTGGGTTTATGACAAGATCGATACTGCTGGCCTTGTGTTTTAGAGACCTCTATATGAAGACAGATGGGCAAATTAAAAAGCTGTGCCTTTCCCAAATCTATTCACCTGGAGCAGAACTTTAAGATTTAAGTAACACACAAAGGGTGCCCTCACTTCTACTCAAAAAAAAAAAAAAAAGTGTCCTCGCAATGTTAAGTGAAAGTAAAATGCTGGTTTGGGTCACTGCTAACACAAACAGGCTTTCTGAGTCTAAATGCATTAACTGGGTATAGTAGCTCCACAACCGTGTGTGTGTGTGTGTGTGTGTGTGTGTGTGTCTGTGTTATCTAAAAGGTGTGATGTCGGCAGACGCTGACCTTGCAGTCCATCAACAAGAGCTAAAGTGAAAGGGAATGACAGCCTGTTTACAGCCACTCACAGGTTGAAGACACTCTGTGCTCATCCTCTGCTCTGCTCTGTCATGGCCACGTGCTTGTGTGTGTTTCGATATGATAATATGCAGCCACCATGCATTCACTATGCTGTAATGTGACAAGTATAAAGCACCTTCACCTTTTTAGATTTCATGCATTATATCAGAATTTCGAGTAAATGACATTAGAAATTGTCTACAAAGGTCAAAGTGTAAAATTCTAGAAATATCATTCCTGCAACATTCTAAAGGTTTTTGCTGAAGTTACTGTCATTATGTGATTGTTACTGCCTATTATTAGAATTAATAATTCTATTATTTTTATTGTTAATTATTTAGATTTGTATGGGAAGTGGTAGCTCTGATTGGAAGGGTGAGGTTACTGATTAGAAGGGTGAGGTTCAAGCCCCAATATTTACATTTATGGCATTTTGGCAGACGCCCTTATCCAGAGCTACTCACATTTTTATCTCATTTATACAACTGAGTAGCTATGGGGTTAAGGGCCTTGCTCATGGGCCCAGGAGTGGCAGCTTGTTGTGGCTGGGACTTGAACTCATGACCTTCAGATCCAAAGTCCAATGCCTTAACCACTAAGCTACCACCCCCCAATAAAAGGCTGCCACTCTTGGGCCCTAGGGCAAGGCCCTTAACCCTCTGTGTTTCAGGTGCGCTGTAACATGACTGACATCTAAAAATGTTGCAGTAAGAGCCTTTATGAACTTTATGAAAAAATGTGCAGAAAATGTTATTCAACTTTAGTAACTGCTTTAACCTGTCAGGATCTTAAACGCTGGACAAGAGGGAATATACCCATAATAAGATGCAAACACACACACACACACACACGCACATACACACACTTTCACACCCTCAATCAACCCTAGAGGCAATTTTGCTTAACAAAGAGTCTTTCTCTTAATATTAAAAGGTTGAGAGAACCAGAAAGGTGAAGGTAATCCATGTGGACATGGAAAGAACATGCACAAAAACAGCAATTTGAGTTCAGGGACTCTGACACTGTTACCTGCTTTACTGTCAATATGAAAAATAATTAAATGAAACTTCTATTAACATAGTTCTTAACATGGTGAGATTGAAAAAAAAGTTCTTCTACTATTATATTGGTATACAGAAGACCTAAGAGGCAATGCAAAATTTTTCCCTTTTTCTGGTGATCATGACTTAATTTTCTCGACATAACAGAAGTTTTTTTCTCAATATCACAACTTTATTTTTTTGTGATCTCAAGATAACAAATGTTGACTTAGTTTTCTTGTGATCTCAATGTAAAAACCTGTTTTCTCACAAAGTGATTTTATCGCATATAAACCGGCTTTGCTCATCAGGGACAAACTTACACATAAAACCATCTTATTCATTCTTTATCACCACTTTCTCTGTGTAAAGCTGCTTTGAGACAATATTCATTCTTTAAAACATTATACAAGTAAAAATAAATTGAGTTGAATTGAATTGCAAGAAAATTTCAAACCTTGTGAATGTTTCTGATGCATATCATGCGATCATCCCGAACGCTGCGATGTTGCTGCCTCTAAAACATACTCTATACTCTAAAAAATAAAATATACTGCCGGATACACGGAAAGATTATCTACTGATCTTGAGGAAACAATATTTGTCTTGATAACGTGATAACAGCTTTTGTTATTTTGAGATCATGAGAAAATGAAGTAGTGATAACGAAAAAAATAACTTTTGTAATCGTGAGACGGTTGTTCTGATCATGGGAAAACAATTCTTATGTTGAGATCGCAAGAAAATGAGGTTGTGATAATGAGAAAAAAAGAAATATTAAAAATATTATAATGCATGGCCTCTTAGGACTTCTGTATTGTTCACTGTGAAAACTGATAATGATATAAATAAATAGGGAAAAAACTTTTGTTACATCTATAAGGCATCAATAGAAGCAAGACATATTTTTTCCATAGTTCAATGGCCTTATTCTGTCCTCTTTCATATTTACAGTTCAATCTTCCTTTTCTGAAGAAGCAATGCATTAAGCAGAACATCTGTTGCTTTTTAATGACTGTGCTGCCCAGATGCACTATGCAATATGCATGCTGAGAGACTGAAAGTCAGCTTCATATGTCACAGTGGTTCCTGAACTGCGTGAGGGTGTGTGAGGGTGTCTTCTGCATACATTTGGCTTTGAGTGTCGTGGGGGCATCACAAGGATTAGAATTCGGGTTTGACATAACATTAATTAGCTTCATTAATAATGATGTCAGTGGAAGATCCTCACAACAAGACAAATGTGTGTGTTTTGTATTTTCTTCAGAAACATGCCACAGGCATCCTCTGCCTCTACAGGCACAATGGCATTTAAAAGGGTACGTGTTGCAGAACCCCAGAGGCTTGCTGCGGTATAGCTGAGGACAGACTAGGAATAAAAACAGTCTGTGTTGGAGCACTGCAACACTCAGCAGCTTGCTCAACCCAGTGTGGCTCCTTATGCCAACAGAGCACAACTAGACTTACTATACAGGCTCACAGTAAACGTCACTGTGTCATTTGCCATTGTGCTCGGGGCACGTTTCAGAACCACCGTGTTTAGTCAAGTCATGTCAACCTTTATTTATCGAGCACATTTAAAACAACTGAAGTTGACCCAAAGTGCTTTACAAATCAATCAAAACCCAAGTAGACTTTAAATACGGTATATAACAGTAAAAAATAATGACAGAGCTAAAGTATAAAAACGTCTGCAAGGAAGATTTAAAATGGTAATTGTAGTATTGATCTTACATATAAAGGAAGAGTGGTCCAGAGTTTAGGACCTACCACAGAAAACCAAAATTGTGTCTTGGAGTTGTAGAGCAGGATTTTAAAATCAATCTTGATTTTCACAGAAAGCCATTATAGAGACACTAATATTGGAGTCAAGTGATCTTTTATTCTTGATCATGTTAAAACCCTGGCAGCCCCATTTTGTACCAAATGTAGGGGCAATAAGACAGTTTTAGGGGGAAAAAATATGATAATGAGTTAGTTAGTTAGTTAGTTTATAATGAGTTAGATTAATGAGGGAATCACATAAGCAGTTGATGATTTTTGGGAGGTGTTGGTAATCCTCTGAAGGGCTTTTCCAGCATTCTATACATTGATACAATACATCAAAAGTGATTTAATTGGACCAGCGATAGTAAGGCAACAACAGATCCTCTTGTACGTTTTTTTCTTGAGAATCCTAAAGAAGTGCTGTTGTGCCTTCTTTACCAATGCTGTAGTGTTTGTAGTCTAGGCGAGATCATGAGCAATATGTGTATCCTTTTATTGTCATACCACCTGCTGAAACTCATCAAACCAACAATGATTGAATATCTCAGCTATACCTCTAAAAAATATAGCTCTAAAAATGTCTTGTAGGTAGAAACCAAACCACTGAAGAGCAATGCACTCGAAATGGTTTAGTTATGTTTAGTACATAAAATCACACAAGCAAAAGAATAACAGTCTCAATTTCAGATACTGTACTTAGAATGCATCTGTGATGCTGATACATTTTCCTGGCCACAAGCTTTAGGATCATAACACTACAATCTGGCTCTTCGTATAATTTTGTATACATGTACCAGCTTCTAACAATAACCCTTTAAAGACCATAAAACAGTGTGTTTTAAATAAATTTGATCAAAATTGTTGATACAACCCTATGTCTAATTAACAAATTGTTTGCAGTGAGTAAAAAAAAAAAAAAAAAAAATTTTGTTCTTGGTCATCCACCAGATCTGTGCTGCTTTTCAGAAGATCATCAGTTCTACTTAGCACCACCAAGCCGCAACTTGTGCTCCAACTTAAGCAAATGCCTTTAACCCTCCACATTTTAAATTGGGTATCAACTGCAAAGTAGATTGGCAAAAATGATCAGTCAATGAATAAAGTGCAAACCTTCCCATCCTTTGATTGATTTTGTATTTCGTCAAGACTTTCTCCTACAGCAGTGATGCTAACCCAGCTAATCAAAGTATCATGAGTCAACACACTTTAATACAATTTGCTAAACAAACAATATGGGTTTTAAATTATCAGTGGCAGGCTACCATGGCCAGCAAGACCTGCTCTGACCTAAACTCTATCAGAATTAGTGGCTTTTTAAATATATATATTTTTTGTCAATGAATATGTATTCAATTATTTTCATCAGCCTATTCTATACATTTCATAGCATTTATCCATGTTGCTTTAAGCTGTTGTTTTAACCAATTGGATTTTGAATTGGCCAATCAAAGGCATCCGATCAACAGTTATTAAGCTTTTTTATTTTTATTAATACTTTTTGTGTTTTCTTTTCTGTAGAATAGTAAAGTGCAATGCATGGAAATCCTGGGGTAATATTATGAGGTTAATATTGATGCTTCTAATAGAAATGATGTAACTGAGTGGTGCACCTGTGGCTGCAGTGAAAGGAGACTTGTTGACTTGCGTAATTAGGTTTCTTGCTTTAGTAATGGCATTCATTCTTACTGCCTGAGTGACCTGTCTGATGTGTCATATTTATGCTTTTTTTATAACCCTTACCTCATAATGATGGTGTTAAGAGGTGGAATGATTCAAGAAGGACACCATTGAAAGCCTAGGTGTAAAATATACCATCAGTGTAATATATACACATTATCAGGACAAACTGGTAAAAATATTTATTATGTCCTAGAACATTAGCAGTAATTTTGCTTACATCCTAAAGTTGGAGTCTGAAATCAGTGTTTATATCATGGCAAGGAAGTTGGTTTCACATCATGAAGATTTTCATTTTAATGCTTAAACCTTTTCTGCAGTCAGAAAAGTTATATGATCTTAGATCTTATGTAAATTACAAAAACATTTGACTATATGCTAGTCTAAAGAGTGCTTAAATACTAACTATTCAAGTTAATGCATTGTTTCGTTTGTTTTTGTAATTAATAATATATAAATATATATTATACAAATGCTTTCATCCAGAAAACATTTTATTTTAATTTAATTGTCATGTGAAATACAGACAAAAATCCGACAAACTAATTGTATGTTTAAGCCTTCTATTGGAACTGTCCTAAACTGTTGACTCACTTTCAATCTGGTTCTTCAAAAATATAATTTTGGGATGTGTGAGGAGCTGTAATCCTTGACTGCTCAAGCATAACAGAGTGGGTCAAGCGCCTGACACTTGTGTTAGATAAGGTCACCTTGTCACCTTCCTGGCCATGATGCGGTCTTAAATGTAACTCACGTATCTCGTTAAAAAGGGGGGGTGAGAATAAGAAAAACAAACCAGGCTCTATCCATACAGCAACAGTCTCTGTGTGTGAATAAATGTTCAGCATGTCTAGATGTCTATGTCTTGTTGATTTGAATTGTTTTAAAATAAATGTCTGATGTAATTAAAGATATGTAAAAATACACCCATGGGCCACTTTAATAAGAATACAATCACTCCTTCTAATTAATGCACATATCCAATTAAAGCTAATCATAAGACATTAGTACAATCTATAAATATCCCATATGTCTGTCTCCTCAGTTAATGCCAGAGGTGGTAGAGGTTAAGGCTCTGGGTTACTGCTCACAAGGTCAGGGGTTCATGCTCCTTTTTCACTAAGCTGCCACTCTTGGGGCTCTTAACCCTCTGTGCTCTACGGGAGCTATAACATGGCTGACCTTGTGCTCTGACCCAAGCTTCCTACTGTACTTCGCTGGGAGATACATACAAATATAGGCTCAATAAAGTGTACAGTGGGAGCGATAAAGTGTTCTAAAAAATGTGGGGAAAATGAGGTGCCAAATAGACTGGTTTGGATATTTAAGAAACTTCTGACCATCTGAGATTTTCTCCCACAGCAGTCTCTAGAATTTAGTGAAACTATTGTGAAATGATGGTTTGAGCTGGCAGAGAACTACAATAACTCAGATAATCACTCTTTGCAACTTTGGTTGAATGGAAAAGCAATTTGGAATACACAGCATGTCTGGCCTTTAGGCTAAACAGCAGAAGAACACAAAAGCAAATTGAAGCTCAACAAATCTAAACAGTGCAATAGTGGAAAAAGTCTAAGCAATCATTAAAAATAGCATGGTGAAAAAGCTCTGATGTTTAACGTGAACATTAACTGGAGCCAGCCATTAAGGTTGCACAAACCAGTGCACTCTTAATGGCAGTTCCAAGCCCGGATAAATGGGGAGGGCTGTGTTAGGAAGAGCATTCAGCGTAAAACATGTGCCAAATCAAACATGCGGATCACAAACCTGAATTTCATACCGGATCGGTCGAGGCCCGGGTTACCACAGCCACAGGTATTGTTAGCCAACAGGGTACCGGTGGAAATTGGGCTACTGTTGGCCAAACAGTTAGCAGGGAAAGGAGAATCGTAGAAGAGTGGAGATTAGGGTTGGTACTTTAATTGTTGGTACTACAGCACTGGTAAAGGAAGAGAGTTAGCTGAAATGATGGAGTGGAGAAATATGTTCTGTGTTCAGGAGAACAAGTAGAAAGTGGAGTAATGTCAGGAAAACTTTAGGTGGGTTTAAACTGTTCTTTCATGGTCTGGATGGAAAGAGAAATGGTGTAGGGGTAATTCTGGAAGAGTACGATAAGAGTGTAGTGGAGGTGAAGATTCTGATAGAGTAATGAATGTGAAGTTTTAAGTTGAAGGGGTGATGATAAATGTTACCAGTGCTTATGCTCCATAAGTGGGTTGTGAGATGGAGGAGAAGAAAAAAGATTGATGATTAGGGCAGATTTCAATGGCCATTTGGTAGGTATGGCCTTAAAAAGAGGAATGTGGAAGGGCAAATAGTGTTGGATTTTGCTAAGGGATGGAAATCGCAGTGGTAAATTTTATTTCAAGAAGGGGGAGCATAGGGTGACGTATAAGAGTGGAGGAAGGTGCAAACAGGTGGACTATGTTCTATGCAGGAGATGCAACCTGAAAGAGATTAGAAACTGTAAGGTGCTGGCAGGGGACAGTGTAGCTAGACAGCATTGGATGGTGGTCTGTAGGATAGTTTTAGTGGTGAAGAAGAAGAGGAGGAGAGTGAGGACCGAAAAAAAATATGATGGTGGAAACTGAAGGAGGAAGACTATAGTGTGAGATTCAGGGAAGAGGTCAGACAGGGGCTCGGTGGTGGTAAGGAGGTGATGGATGATTGGGCAACTACTGCAGAAGTGATAACGGAGACAACTAGGAAGGTACTTGGTGTGACATCTGGAAATAGAAAGGAAGACAAAGACACGTGGTGGTGGAATGAGGAAGTGCAGGAAAGCATAAAAAGAAAGAGGTTTACGACACAGAGTTGGGATCGGCAGAGTGATGAGAAAATTTGGGAGGAGAACAAGAAAATGCAACAGCAGGTAAAGAGGGATGTGGCTAAAGCAACAGAAAAGGTATATAAGGAGCTGGTGACAAGGTGAGGGAGGCACAACTAAGATGGTTTGGACATGTGCAGAGGTGGAACATGGGGTATATTGGTAGGAGAATGCTGCAGATGAAGGTGGCAGGAAGGAGGAAAAGTAGAAAGCCAAGAAGGAGGTTTATGGATGTGGTGAGGGAAGACGTGCAGGCAGTTGGTTTAAAAGAGGCAGATGTAGAGGGTAGAGAGGTATGTAGATGGATGATCAGCTGTGGCGACCTCTAACGGGAGCAGCCGAAAGAAAAAGAAGAGGATTAACTACTATTTATGTGATATCCTGCCTTGCACTGCAGTCACATAATT
This sequence comes from Silurus meridionalis, assembly GCF_014805685.1. NCBI lineage: Eukaryota > Metazoa > Chordata > Actinopteri > Siluriformes > Siluridae > Silurus > Silurus meridionalis. Next base: position 16,528,527 of record NC_060894.1, read on the forward strand.
TGTTGATTGGCTGAAATATACTATTTTCTATTCACAATTAAGTAAAATAAAAAAATGTTAAAATTGAGAATATATAAAATTTTAACGAAAAAATAAGGTTATTTTAAATTTGAGAAAAAGTTGGGACAGGGCTATGTATACCACTGTGTAGCATCAGATCTGTCCGTATACATCTGGGAACTGAGGAGACCAGTTGCTGAAGTTTTGGGAGAGAAATGTTGTCCCATATGCGTCTGTTACAGGATTCTATCTACTTAACAGTTCTGAGTGTCCTTTGTTGTGTTTTTTGTTTCATAATGTGCCAAATGTTTTTAAATAATTTCTGCACCTGGACTATTCTACTATGAAATCATGTTATTGTAATAAATGCAGTATGCTGTTAGCATTGTCTTGCTAAAATATGCAAGGCCGTCCCTGAAAAAGACATTTTCTAGATGGAAGCATTTTTTATATGTCATATATATATATATATATATATATATATATATATATATATATATATATATATATATATATATATATATATATAAATTTTTTTTTAATAATATTTTTATATAACATTGTTACATTCATTGTTCTAGAAACTTTTACATCTTTACAAAAATAAACTTTATTACTTGTGCACAAGGATTCTTACTTTCTTGGGCACATCAGTGTATACAATTTGTGGGGTAGTTGTCTCTAAATAATGTCAAATAAGTTTGGGATAAATGATGGAATTATTTTTTTGAGAAATAAACACTTTTATGTAGAAAGCTAATTGTTTCCAAAAATAAAACAGAATAGGAGTTCAGTAACCTTGGAAACAGCCAAAGGCTTGTTGGAGGAAATATCAAGGTCCCATGCTGAAATCTGGAGTGATCACATAAAGAATGATAAAGCCAAAGATATTCAAAGAATGTGAGACCAGAGTTCTACTGATGGTGTGCGGTTTCAGGATCCGATCTATATTTTATTACACAGTTATTTAAATCCATAAAGGATCTAGGACTTTTGTTTCTAGATCAGTTTTGTATACTACAGAATGTGAACTAAACTACACCAGGTGTGTAAATGTATTTATTTGTAGTGATTTAATGAGCTTAAGAGAAGCACTAGGTGCTTTTTATTATTTTTTTTACAACATATGTGCAACTGATTTGAAAATGATGAAAATTCAAGAATGCAGTTAAGAAGTAACAGCTGATGTGAAAATTAGCTGTGTGTGAGTCGGGCATGAGTGAACAGCATTGATATACACTAAATAGACATAAAAAAAAAAGCAATCAGAGCCTATTATGGCTGTCTTTAGAAATGACATTTACTTAGATGGATGAGCCTTTTTGTTTGTACACACCAAACAAGGTTTGAAGAATGTTCAAGAATTTATATGCAAACATTCATGCATTGATCTACCTCAAATAATCAAAGGACATGTTGCCTTAAAAGATTTCCAGCCTGTCTTGGGAGGATTTATTGACGTAGAAAGAATAACCGAGGACAAGCGCCCGGATCAATTAATGTACTTTCCCATAGGTCAACATCACATTTAATACTTTCGGTTCGATTCAATTCTGCCTGTTCAACCAATCCAGATCGATTTTTTCAGTCGAGAAAACAGGTGCCAAAATAAGCAATAAAAAACTTCAACACCTTTTCTGCATTGTCCGTACACAGTGCTGCCTACTAGACATGACTCAGTATTCACATCTCATCACATCACATCTTGATTACAATACACTATCTTCGAAATCACATTTTGTTTGCCATTAAATGATCTCTTAAGTTTTTCAAAATGTTCTTTTATATGAAATAAACCAATTAAATGCACGGACAAGTCCATAGCGCATTATTGTAATATAATAAAAATCTATTATATAATAATATTATGCATTTATAATAATACATTTAGTCTCCAACTTCATTTTTGGAAGACTTTGTACTTTCAGTTAATAAATTTTGTTTCAGAGAGTCCTGATAAATATTACAAAGTCATTTGCTCTGACCAAGGGATAGAAATATAATACATTTTTCATACGAGCAATTACCTCACGTAATAGGTTATTGTTTTATGGCTCCTTCCCAAAAGCATAGGCATTAATCTCAATCAATAGTTCATCAGCCCAACTAACACATATTATCTCTGCCTTTTGTAAGCGAATATGCTAATTTCTCTTCTATAACCCGAATAATTTCTGTGAGACCAATGTTGAATTGTGCCATTTGCAAATATTCATTAATATTCAAGCGTTGCTATGCTGACCATTTCTCACATTGCCCCTGATTAAACTAAATTAAATACATTTTCCACAAGCAAATTCTCTATAATGCAAGCTACCTGTGCTTATTATCCACATCCTTCACACTACCTGCTCCTCACTGACTGCAAATAATAATGAAAGTCACAAATACTAGTAAAAATAACTTGAATTTTCTCCCAGTCACCAGTGGGTTATTATGATCATTATTTAAAAGTAAGTCCTGTGCACAATTCTAAACCAAACTGCTCCAGATAAGCTGCAGCAAGTTTTTCAAGAAACTTACCAGCTGATTTTCAAGCCTTTCACTTTTTTCACATTAGGTGTCGATTTACAACAAACCAATTAGATGTTTATTTTTTATTTTTTGTTTCAGAATTTTACTTAAGATTTGATTTTCTAAATATAAATTAGTCAAACTCTTACATGCATTAAGTTGGCTGGCTTTTTAAATAGTTTGGAATAGTCTATAATTCATGTAATTGACTTTTGGAATCTTTAGTTAAGCCACATTTCATATTTAGGGGTTGATTAGGAATGCCTCTTTGGCTTATTTTTAGATACAGTGCCTCCACAAGCCTAGTTCATACTTAGGAGCAAAGTGTTGAAGTTAGAACAAGCATCCTTGCAAACAATTGTATCTACTGTAATCATCTTGGTATTGCTTGAATTTGAACTCATAACCTTTCAGTCAGAATCCAGTGTTTAATGACACCATCCAATCATGGTGTTGGTATTGTGATGAAGAAAGATTATCTAAAAACACCAAAGTATCAAAGCATCAACCATTTTTTGTCTTTTAAACAGGATTATAATTGGCATCTTTTCCACTAAAAGTGTAACAAAAACATAGTGAAACTATGTATTATTGTTTCTGACCATCACAGCATGCTGACCAAAGAACCCAAAGAAAAATCGACACAAATACAAGTATATTAATCAAAAAAGGGATTCTATATGTTTGTATGTGGATATGAACATTCAGATACAAAATTATGGATTCTGGGTTGCATGATGAAGATGAAATCATCTTTGATATCTAAAATTATATATATATATATATATATAAAAGATTTATGCAGGACAGGATTAGAGCAGATCGGATCCACACACCAATAACCATTTCAGTAGCACTTTCTTGGAAGGAAACTGAACTAGCTTTGGCTTTTAACAACTAATTTATACGCATTGCTCAAAACTTTAATCTGAAATCAATGGTAGAAGGTTCATGACAGTAAAGTAAGTAGATGTTTTATGCAGTAAGACTTTGCAAAGATTTAATTTGTTACGATGATTTTAGTAGTCAGAAACCATTGGATCTGTACATCTTTGTTTTCTGTATCTTGCAAGTTGTTAGTTCCTCTGATTTGCATATTCATGAAGATATTTACTAATGTATATGTCTGTCATCTTACTTGTTTGTCATCTTAAGTGTAATTTTTTTTCTCTACACAATGCAGGAGATGAACTATTAAACCAGTGAATTACATTTTTTTTATTTGTACAGCACTTTTAAAAATAGACTTTGTCCCAAAGCAGCTTTGCAGAGCTCCAGAAGATCAAATCCCCTATGAGCAAGCCGGAGGCGACAGTTGGAAGAAAAAATAACTGCCTGAGATGACACAAGAAGGAAACCATAAAAGGAAGCAGAAGAAGAGGTGGGATCTGACCTATCATCTTCTAAGTTAATACAGATTTGGATCTTCACTTTATTCAGAAAACTAGAGAAAGACATAGAATTAATACTTTATTAAACACGTCTCCAAGCTTTATCAGGGTGCTTCAATAAAGACAAACAACATGTGAGGAGGCTTAGTAACTTAGTGATTAAGGCTTTGGACTTTGGATCTGAAAGTAATGGGATCAAATCCTAACCACACCAAGCTGCAACTCCTGGGCCCGTGAGCAAGGCCCTTACCCCCATAACTGCTCAGTTGTGATTTAAGTAAATGTAATTAGCTCCGGATAAGGGTATCTGCCAAATGCCATAAATGTAATGAAATATTTAGAATGGAATCTTGAACAACAGCAATGAGTTATTCTTGATTGTCTTCTTCTTTGTATAGAGAAGATACTTCTACCTAGATAAAACTAAAACCCCTATTGTTTTGAAGTAAATCTTACAGCATAGCTTCATAAAAAAAATTTTTACTGCCAAATATTAATGTTTTTATTATTAGTATAGAATTTAGAATTCCACACTGTGATTTTGTAATAGTTTAGATATCAACACTGTTTCACTGTAGCAGTTTAGAATCCAGAACTCTACACTGTTAAGTTGTAAATACTTCATTAATTGAAAACCTCTACACTGTTATAATGGTTCATTTTATATCTTGTGCTATAATAGTTTAGAATTTAGGAACTTTACCTGCTACACTATAAAAGTTACATTTATACACTCCAGGGACAAAAGTTCGTGGACACCTGATGATGAGTTTCGAATTTGCTTGCTGAGCATCCCATTTAAAATTTAGACTCCATTTGCTATTACACCACTAGATTTTGGAGTGTGCTTTTGGAGATTTGTTATTTAGCCGCAAGGTCTTTAGTAAAGTCAGGGACTGATGTAGGGAGGTCTGGGGTGCAGTCAGCATTCCAAATGTGTTCAGATTTCAAATTCAAATGAAAATTTTATTTGTCATATACTCATTCATACAGATTTCAACATATAGTGAAATGCTTTTTTGACTGTCCGACTGTGATGCTGTTTTTTTTCACTAGTGTAGCATTTAGCAGATGCCCTTATCCAGAGCTACAAACAAAAGTGCTTTAAATCTCTATCAATGAATAAATCAACACTGATTCGCTAGATTGGAAACAGAGAAGAGTTTAGATGTTGAGATCAGAACTCTCTAGCAGTCCATATACATCCATATGAACTCAGTGAGGCTGATGATTGAACCCTCGTGGAGAATTTTGCTCTTATGAAATCCTCGCAACAGGTGACTGGCATTGTTGAGATTTAATCTCACAATCTCCGCATGGTGTAATGAACTTTAATGCACAATCACTTCTGTGGAACTGCGGCAGAATGTCAACAAAACATTTTATCTATTAATAGAGGTGACAAGCACAACACTAAAGCTTCTCTTACTGATTATAAAGACAAAAAGCTGCAAGATTATTGTAGGCAGCAGCAGAAAGAGTCACAAATAAATTTGATTAAAATAATTGCTAGTTACAAAGAAATGATGCAAGCTGTAGAAATTGTGAGGGACTAACATACATTAATGACAGTGACACACCACAATAAATATGCTCCTTTTATCTTTTTATGATCCATGCGTGTGTGTGTGTGTGTGTGTGTGTGTGTGTGTGTGTGTGTGTGTGTGTGTGTGTGTGTGTGTGTGTGTGTGTGTGTATGTATGTGTGTGTGTGTGTGTGTGTGTGTGTGTGTGTGTGTGTGTGTGTGAAACACTAACCTAGTATTATCCATGAACAATACACCAAGCTGATTGCAGAGAGAGTTTTCTAAGGCACGTTATCTACTGTGGGATATCACTGCACCGAAAAAAAAAAAAAAAAAATCTCAGCTTTGATTAGCTGTGCTTTTTTTTTTGCTGTGAGTCTTCAGTGTTCACAACCACTTTTATTTCTTTCCCTTTCACCATTATACACATAACACATGGTTATTTAGGCCTGCTTTATTCAAAGTGACATTCAGTATAATCAGAGAGCACTTTAAGCTTCTTTCATTGTGTACGTAATTAATAGCTTAGGCACCGTTCTGTTAATAGATCTGCCAGACCTGAAAGGGTAAAAACCGCCCTAACTTTTTGTATCAGAATATTCAAATTGTGCAGCAAACTTTGTTTTAGTGTGCATGTACAAAGAAATTACCAGTAAGTAACTCATCCATATTTTCAGACAAATAACATTTTGTAGAATTGGCTGTCACGATGCCTACAGTCTTCCACAACATTCCAAAAGCGGAAAAAAAATCCTTCATATTCAATTATATTCTGTAAAAGAGCTGACTGATAAGCATGGCTGAAAAATTGATCCAAGTGTTTGGTTTTGAACAGGCTTTATTCAACTTGACTTAATTTATTCATGGTAGAATGCGTAAGGGGCGCCATAGACAGTGGCGCTATTATGATAACTCCGCCGTGAAAGTGTGTAGCAATTCAGTGAGCTCATCTGCAGAAAATAAGAAGATAATGACGTTGACAATGCTCCAAAATTCGAGAGACTTATCGCCGCTTTCGGCGGAGAGGCACAACGCAAAGCCAAGTGCTAAACCGCCAGCTGTGTGCCACATCATGGCCAGGGTTGTTTAAGTGCAGTAGACTGCTTCACCAATTTACGTTTGAAAATTTCCATTTTCCATACTGATTGTTTTCTGAGTGCACATTGTAAATACAGCAATATGTGGAAATACCTGTCCGTCTATTTAATCCATCTATTCCTTTGTAATCAAACACACTGATTCAATAAAGTCATACACAAATTTCTAGAGGAAATGAAGTTGCAAAGCAATTGGCTGTGCAAGAAGTATGTCAAGTTCGATCACATGTTCATAAAAGGGAACTATTCAAGACATTACTTTTGCATTCTGTCCGAAAGTATTAGCCTTCTCTCTGTTATATTAGGTGTATTTATATTAGTACCAAATCTTCCTACATTCAGTTTGGCCAAGTGAGGTGGAAGTTGTTTTAAAGGGTTTATGCTACTGTATATTTTTAAAATCTTTAAAAATGTTTAAAATTTTGATTAGTCAGAAGGTTTTATTAATTATCTATAAAATGACTTCTGACAGTAGCACTGACTGTAATTCACATTACAAGCTTTTATTACTGCGATAGTTCAAAAATGTTTATTGTTCTGTAGTCAACTCATTCACAGGAAGTAGTTTCATGAAAAAAATACATAATCAAAGATTATTGATTAGAACATAAAGAAAACAAATCATGTTATCTAACAGGGGAAAACACGTAATCTCTAATATAGTAAAGTTTTCTGCAAGGAGACATTTATTTAATATTTATGGAAGATGTCTCAAGTGTCAGCACTTTCTAACTGTTCCATTCCAGGAACATCTTGAGGGCAAAAGACCTTCTCTGTAAACTGTCAAGAATTTTCTCTCAAGAGAAAGGCTAGTAAATAAACCCCTCGGTCAGAACGCAGGGTCAGCCAGGATACAGCACCACTGGAGCAGATAGGGTTAAAGGCCTTGCCCAAGAGCCTAACTGTGAAGCCCCAACCTTCTGCTCAGTAATTCAGAGGAATTGTTTAGTAACTGTTTAGTCACCATTGCCCCTTCTGCATATTCCAGACTGTCACAAAGCTGGGGTCAGAGCGCAGGGTCAGCGATGGTATGGTATGATACAGTTCTTGATATTCTTTTTTTATGCAAGCATTGTGTAAGTACATTAAGTTTTTACGTTTCTTAAGTTCCCCCTATGTCATTACAAAATGTAATATTGTAGAATTAAGTGCACTGCACTATGCAACTATGCACTGATACACTGAACATGCTTTAAACTTTTACCTATTTGGTTTTATACTATGATACTCTAGAATTAAGAACTATGCATGTAATTGTTAAGAATTCAGCACCTTAATTGTTAAAAGTTTAGAATTTAGATCTCTATATTGGTAGATTTACTCATCAGAGTATTTTATACCAGAGTCTTCAGTACTCCAGACCATTACACTGTAATAGTTTAAAATGTAGAAATCTGCACTAATACATTGTAATAGTTTAGAATTTAGAAATCTGCACCATTAAACTGTAATCATTTAAAACTTAGAAATCTGCACCATCACACTAATAGTTTAGAATAAAAAAAATCTGCACCATAACACTGTATTAGTTTAGAATTTTGAAATCTGCACAGTTACACTTAAATAACAGACACCAAGATGAACACACTGAAAGAAAATGCTATCTACTCTCTTGCATATGCATGAACTTACATATGCTCATCATATGCTAGTGTTGGTGTTTGCTAGGGCAGCACAATATGCCAATTAAAAATGTAAGAATGTCCTGTGGCAAATATAAGGCTTGACATGCAATTAAGGCAAATAACAAGTGTTATTTAAACTAATGGGAATGAGAAAAGAAGTTTCATTCTTCCCGCTCAAAAGCAGGGCCATTCAGTGCTCTATTTGGATTCATGGTCATTTAGGGCTAAAACATTATCAAGGTTAAAAAATGCAAACTCAAAACAATAATGGGAACATTTGTCACCCAGTCTTTACAGATACAAAAAACAATCAGTAAACATATTTTACATAAATTTTATGTCACAGCTACAAAGCCAGGGATTTGAGGTGTCAAGTCGTGAGGTATCAAGGCTTGTGCAGCAGTGCACACTTTTTACACATATTGCATCATCCAGAGTTATGGACCAAAGTTCCTTTTGAGTAATAGGCTTTGTAGTCACAAATTCAGGGCAATGTAAAGCAAAGCAATTTTTTCTCACTGACTGATTGCCTGACTGAATCCCGTTGTTCAGCCACGTGGAGTTGGAAAAAAATGAACTACATATACCTCTGTTATAGATATTTGTTCACTGTAGTGATATTTTTAATGATAATTAAACCCTAGAACTTAACTTTAATACATTATTAAAACTAAAACTTTCTTTCGCTTCTCCCATTAGGGGTCACCACAGCAGATCATCAGTATTCGTGATGGTTAATTTGGCTTGTGCAACCCTAATGGGAATCGAACCCGGGCCGCGGCGGTGAGAGCACTGAATCCTAACCTAATCCTTTTTCGATTGACATTAAGGCAAATTTTTCTGTGTACACTGTAACTATTTGCTTTCAAAGTAGTTCATTGCAATATTGGAATCAAATCAATTAATACACAAACACAGTACTTGATTAAATCTATACCACTGACCACACTAATTGCTGTGGTGAAAAGGTTATTATTAATGTTAAAGTTATAGCTCATATAACTAACATACTGTAAGTGAACTTGATTGTTGTTAATGTTATTTGCTTTCTCCACTGTTGTTCCAAAATCTTCCTGCAACTGTTAACACAAATTTGCTTTAGGTGACATTAAACCTTTTGTTCACTCGGACTATGAGACCCAAACTTGTTCCAGAATGACAAGCCTCTGTGCACAAAGACAGCTCCATGAAATTATGCTTTTCCTTGTTTGGAGTGGAAGATTTCCTGCTATAGAGCTCTGTCCGCAACCCTATTGAACACCTTTGACACCCTTGTGTCTGGATGAGCACAAATCTCCACAAGCACACACCAGAATCTAGTGAAACATGTTCCCCAGAAGAGTGGAGGGAATTATAAGAGCAAATTTGGACTAAATGTGAAATGTGATGTTCAAAAACCACATGCCATGTTCATGACTAGATTGTGTTCCAAACTTATGCCAATATAGAGTACTAACATGTTCAACTTTCTTTGTGCACATAAAGAATAACTTTATATAAATAAATAAAAGGTGACAAAAATCCAAAATTCATTATGAATCTCCAAAAACAGACGTGATTGCTTCATTGAATGAAAATGTGGTAGACATTGGACTTATGATTGAACGTTTGCGAGTTCAAATCCCAGCGACCCAACTGCTGGACCTGGTCCTTGAGCAAGCCCCTTAAGCCTCACCTGCTTACTTGTATAAATAAGATAATTGTAAGTCACTATGCATAAAGGTGTCTGCCAAATGCTATAAATGTAAATTAAATGTTTTTGCCATAGGCTGCCCAAATGTGTTGCGAATTTCAAAAACACAGACTTGAATTTTTCGCCCGCAGCTAGCAATTTCTTGAAATACTTATTCATTGAAGGCTCACAAATGATATACTAGAATATTCAAATTTAACCATAATTATGCAACATAGATTGGCCAAAAGTTTTGTCAATATGCACATATTCAGAGAAGGGTTACAGGGTCTGAGTGCAGCATTTAGATCATCTTCATGTATCTCACTACTTTAAGGTTGCTAGATTGTTTGTTGAATAGAAATAGCATATTTCCATATACTATAGATTTTAAAACAAATAGATTTTAGGCAAAAGAATTCCCGCAGGTATCAAAAATACAGAGTAAAGAATGCAATATTCTGTAGCATAGAACGTAAGCAAAAATATTCAAATGAAAAGAAATAAATACATAAATAATACTGATATAATATCTAAGAAGTATGAGAAGTGGCAGGAATTAGAGTCTCACTGTGCTTCTGCATGAAAAGACAGAGTCGTAATGAGCAAAATTAGCAAATTTAGTTTAACGAAATGGGTTACGCCCTCAGTATTCATTAGCTTAGAAAATGACATCTGATTATTTTGCTTTGCATTCATACAGTTTAAGGTTGCTATGACACATCGTGGAATTCTAATGTGTGTGCAGGATGTAGGCGTTTTATTCAAACTTTGCCGATGGATAATCTGACTGAGCCTTTGCGCATCTGCTACACTGAAAGCTCACTTCCATGTAATCAGTGTTTTTGAATTCATCTATAAACTTTGCTCCAATAAATAACTAATGTCTCCAATTAAGATGCTCACTCCTCTGAAGCCCCTTATGCTTAACTCATCTTTACATTTACATTTATGACAATTGGTAAACGCCTTTATTAAGGGGCTTTCTCAGGGTCTCAGGAGTGGCAACTTGGTGTGGCTGGGAATTGAACGCACAACCTTGATCTTTAGCAATTTAGCAGTGGCCGTGTTTTGAACATTATGATCTTATATTAAGTCAATCAATAGGGTTTTTTACTGCAATTATTTTATGTCACTTGTATACATTGGAATGAAATATCCTTTATTATGCCCTTTGTGCAACACAATGCACAAAAAATGCATACTATACAAATACACAACATTGTGAGACCAGTTCAGTATGTGTAATTGCAAGAACTGTATCTGTAGCAACAACAGTTATAGGATCCATAAAGTGTCTTATGCAGCTTTTTGGAAAATGCAGTGGTATTGAGTTCTACTGGTCCAGGTAAATGCTGACAGGGTGTTGATTAATCTGACCAACTCAGGGAAGAAACATTTCCAGAGTCTGCCAGATGTCAGGAGGGCAAAGAGTCCACAAGATCAGTGATGGGGTTGAGGGGTTAGAGGAGTCTTCCGCAGTGCTTGTGACTCAGCTTCTGCAGCGGTTGCTATTCGATGGTCAGAAGAGAGACTCTGATGATCTTTTCAGCTGTTCTCACAATCTGCTATAGTGCCTTGTGGTAGAAAGGCTGTGCAGTTATTGTGCCACATGGTGAGACAGCTGGGCAGGATGCTCTCTATAGAAGATGCAGAAAGTGGTGAGAATCCATTCTCACCACTTTCTGCAAGGGTAAGGGTTTTTTGCCTCCCATCAGGCTCCACAGGACATTGAGGTGCGACTTGACCTTTCTGGCTAGGCATGGTCCTCCTGAAGTACACAATCATCTCTTTAGTTTAAACAACGTTAAGAAATAGATTGCTGTCTTTTCCCTATTCTGAGATAGATAGTACACATAAAAAATATATTTTATAATGTAATATATATTATATATATACATTTCACTGGTGGGCCATCAGGGCTAGCAAGGCCTTCTGAGCTGGTCTAAAATCTAAAATCAGAAGACTTACGTTTTAATATATTTTTTTCAATAAATATGTATTAAATAATTATTTAATTATTATTACTATTATTTAGTTTAGTCTCTTTAATTCATAGTGTTTTTCTCTAGTATGCTGCTACAAGAAGTGTCTGTGTACATTAGAGTTTCTATCCCATCAGATTTCAGCTGTCACACACGTGTTGCCGGGGTCAAAGGTATCCCTGCTGTAAGGCCTTCAGAAATCGGCATTGCGGCCCCTGGTAGCATAAAATTCATGAGAAATAAACTGTTGCTTTAACTAATCAGATTTACAGTTGGTGCTATTGGGGCCATCTAGCAGGCATCCAATAACATCAGCATTTTCACATCCTTTGATTGGATGGTCAGAAAGCGCACTAGTCAGAGCTCACAAACCGCATCTGTAGCAAACTTCACAAGCTCAAATATATTGGTGTGGATTTAATAGCTGTTTTTGATTCCACAACAGCTGACAGAGGAGAAGAAATTTATTTGGTCGCAGATATACATTTAAGAAGACAGATTTCTCTAGAAATGTTGGACATTTTGAGAGAAAGATCAAAACAGTTTAAAATAGTTGTAAAGCTTTTTTATAAACCATTTATACATTTGCATTTTCTTTCCTTTAGTCTTTGTACAAAAACACACAATTTGTCTTGATTTCAAATCCCCAGAAAAACTGTAATGAATGGAAAAAGTGCACAAAAATACACAGAAAACTTGGAGTCATTTATGTAGTTAATATTCTGCATCTGCTAGAGATTATGTATGCAGGTGGTATAGCTGTGGCTGCAGTGAAAAAAGACTTGTTGAATTTTGTTAATTGCATTTCTTTCTTTAGTAATGGCATTCGTTCTCACTGCATGAGATATCTGTCTGTGATGCAGTGCTCTGTTATAGTGCATTTCTCTATAATGTGGATGGTTTCTATAACCATGGCTTCATAATGATGGTATTAACAGGTGGATTGATTCAGGCAGGACCCTACTTAAGGCCTAGGTGTGAAATGTACAGGCCGACACTGATATTAATAATATATAATTTAAAACGCACATATGGAGGAAAGGTTTAACAAAACACTCTTGTCACAGCTTAGTCTGTGCAGTGTACATTACTCACACTTCTCCATTATTCTGTTCGTAATGTGTGGCTTTTCATGCTGTCTTGTTCTTTTTTCAGTTTGATGAGAGCTGTTGGGAAATGTCCATTTGATCCATTTGTGCTGCTGAGAATAAGTGTTAAGCCAATTGTTTTGACAATGCACGTACATTGTCACAGAACTCTGCTGATTTTTTTTGCTTTGCACTTCCAAATCAAATTGTGCTTTTGTGAATGTTTGGTTGAAACCATGTTAGTCTTAACCCATTTTACTCTATCATGCAATTCCCACATGTTTAAATCAAACAATTACAGCATAACTGATGTTGTTCTTAATTAGATGAGCACTGTCCCACTGGGTTGATGTGATGAGAGCTTGCCAATAGAGTGCAAACTGAGTAAGCAGAAAATATAATTACGACAGTGTTACTGTGTTAGATAACTTCATCTGTCTCTGTGTCAGCGGACTGCTCTGTCCTGAGCCTGCAACTTATAAATACACAGCTGTAATCATTTTTAAAAGTACAAATGAAACTCTGAATTATGTTTGGAACAGGATTACAAACTCCCAGTTATGCTAATTATACCACCCATAGTCCGTTCCTTGGATTATTTATTTATACATTTTTTGAAATGTAAAAGTTTGCAAAAATAATGTCGTTAAATGGCACTCAAATATTACTTCAGATTCTGGTAAAAAGCAACGTCTTTCCAGAAAGCTATAAACGCACATGCAGTGGAGACGGCGCTAGCTTCGAAGAGGGAATGAAGCGCTTGCAGGGATGCAGGGAGTGTGGCACCAAGACACAGCGTCTCATGCCTTTGGTGAACCAGGGTTACATACCTAACCTAGACACGGTCCCCTTTGGGAACTCGAGTTGTGTCAACACTTTGGGAACAAGAGTACAACAAATCCCTGCCTAGTGTGGATGGTCACAGCTAGGTCAAAGGACTGAGGAGCCAGGAGTGGTGCTAAGGTCAAGGCTGAAGACCTGACGAAGGTAAGAGGGGTGGACCAGCCGCAGCCTTGCAGATATCCTGCAAAGAAACTGAGGACCAGAGGACTCCAAAGAGGAGGAGATGGCAATCCACAATCTACATGCTAAGAATCTGCTTGTCTGCAGAAAGACCCCTCTTATATGGTCTGTAGCTGACTTTATCAGATAGAGAGAGAGAGAGAGAGAGAGAGAGAGAGAGAGAGAGAGAGAGAGAGAGAGAGCAAAACTGAACTCCTACATTGCAAATACAATTGGTAACAAAGTACAAATACTTTGTACGTTTTAAGATGGACTATGAACTAAGGTGGAATGCATGGACTGATTATGTAAGTAAGAAGTGTCAACAAAGAATGTCTTAAAGAAATTAGAATGCTTTTTATGTTTTACAGGGATTTTATTGAAAGCATTATGACATGAACTGCTGATATGGAAAGGCTTCCTAGGTGGTAACAATAGCAAGTAAACAGGTCAAAATAAATTTTATACCCCAAGCAAATAAATTCTTAAATTCTTCTTCCTCTGGGTGGTAACAGATGGTCAGCTAGACTGGTTATTTCAATTTTTATTTATCTGTGTTAAATTAAATATTTATTTATTTATTTATTTATTTTTAAACATGGCAGTTGTGAATTGTTAAATGTCTGTGTGAGTATGCTACAAACACACTTCCCCTGCGGGTATAATTTAATAAACTGAACTAAACTGAACTGCCTTTTTGCTCATCTCTTTTTTCTGATTCCTGTACTCCTTCTTAAGTATCATAAAGTTGTTTATGATTTACTCGATCATCCATTTATGAGCATCTCTTGCAGTATCTCCTTTGTCTTTCTTTTTGAAATCTCTACTTTGGCTCGGATCATCATTGAAGAACATATCAACAGTTGAATAAATGCTTCCTCTGTAAACTATTGACAAAGAACAATTCCAGACAAATAAATTTTTGTTAGTACCGTAGCCAGCAACTGTTATTATTGTTGTTCAGGAAACTGTTGTTGCACTATTTCCACCATGCTTGCATCACATCTGCTTATGGAGTTCTAATGGCGTTTCTCTGTAATGCAAACACATAGAACAGATTAAGAATTGACATTTATATCAAATAAGAGTAAAAACGTATACTGAAATAATCACGTCAGTGGAAAAGTGGTACTATATGCAGCTACAGGCAGAAACAACACAAAAACTAGGAGAACATGCACATATAATACACAGAGGCAGTAACTTGTACAGGTGATAAGTTCGTACCAATTAAGTCTATGCAGTCAATTTAAGATGTGGGAACATTATTTTTACATTTAACATTTACATCCTGTAACCAAATTAAGATAAACAACTCAAGCCAAATGACTTAAAGCAATTAAGAACTCTGACTAATCATAAATTACAGTGTTCACTGCCTGGGTTTTAAATGCATTAGAAAAATGCTAATTTTGCAACTTGTTACATTATAAATGCAAAACCTATGACAGATATAAGTACACCGAAATTAAGGCAATTTGTTTCACCAGAATGTCAGGTTTCTGCTGCATTTTTTTTCTTTCTTTGGGTGATGGGGAGGGGGTGTCAGAAATCAGCATCTACGCTCAGTTTTATACCAAAAACCAGGTGATATTAGCATGAAAGACATTTAGGGGGTAAGACATTTGATATACTTTGACCAGACAACAAGGAAGTACTGTACATTTGAAATTCAAATCTGTTCTTTGCGCTCTGTTCTAAAATACTGATGTCGTTTTAGGTTGATCAGTTAATAAGGTCAAATCCCCAAAGAGCCATGAGAAAGTTTGTATGTACTGCAGTTTGTAGTGTTTCATAAACACCGTGTTACAGTCTCTATGATTATACCATTTCCCTTGTCTCGATGGTAACAATCAGCAATTATTGTAATCATTACAACACTGAAGCAGCACTGGAGCAACAACTGCATGTTAATATAATCTTTATATGGAACATACTGTAACATGGAAAAAAGACTGCTGTTATAAGAGAATAATCAATCATAATACATTTTATTAATAGTAATACATTGTGAGTTCAAATCCCACTATTGCTGGGACTTTGAGCAAGGCCTTTATTCAACTGCTTAGTGTATAAATTTGATGGCTGTTAGTCATACTGAATAAGGGCATCTGGCAAATGTTGCATAGAACATAATGTTATATAACATCTGCAAGACAGCTTAGGCCCACTTAGTAACAGCTGCAGTACAGTCGTTGCCCCTAAGCCACTTTCCCCCCAATCCAGAGGTGTAAAGAGTACCTGAAAATCATTCTTAATTAAAAGTAAAGATACCTTACCTCAAAACTTACTCTATTACATGTTTTATTGAAAAAAGGCGATCTAACATCGATGCTTAAGGCTTATACCTTTAGAATGACATATAGTTTGTCACGATTACACTTGTCCCTTTTAATTTATTCTATTTGCAAACATTTAACACCTGCACCAAAGAGCCATTGTGGTTGCCGGCATCCCGGCTAGGATTAATTCAGTCGCCAGTTTCAATGCGATTTGAGTAAAAGTCTTAAGAGTATCTTATCTTGACAATACTTGAGTATTTCACACATATTTATGGTACTCTCAAAGATGCACTAGTCCTCAACAAGACACACATTAATGAAAGCTTTTATTTTCTAAAATACAAATCAAATTGTACACCTAACACTACAATAACCAAGATCAACACCGCAGCTTGTTCAACATGCCAGAATGAAACAAAGATCAAACAAGTTTATAAAAAAAAGAAATTAAAGTATACAGCAATCCTTCAAAAAGGTATATTCAATTAACAAATAAAATTACAGTATCATGTCACAAAGTAGAAAAACCATTAGTATTCAAAGGACAAATTAAAATAAAAGTAAATATTGCCTCATCTGCAGAATAAAGAAGCCACGGCAGATAAAGCTGCATGCAAAATCTAATTAATATTGATCATTGTCAATTAAAATATAGTGAGCAAAATGTAAAAGATATTGAATCATAAATGTAGTAGAGAGTAAAAGTTGCTTAGACACTATATTGTCAGAAGTTTATAGACACATGGTCATAAATATGGTATGTGGATTTTTTGGAATCGCATTGAACATTTAGTCCCAATTTGCTCCTATAATTTTCTCCACATTTCTGGGGACATTTGTGTTCATCAGCCACAAGGGTGTCAGTAAAGTCAGGTACTGATGTAGATGAGGTGAGGAGGCCTGGGGTTTAGTCAGTGTTTCAATTCATCCCAAAGGTGTTCAACTGGGTTGAGGTCGGGTCTCTGTAGCAGGAGATCTTCCATATATGCAAAGCATATCTTCATGGAGTTTTCTTTGTGTACAGAGACATTGTCATGCTGGAACAGGTTTGGGCACACTATCTTTGATACACTATATGTGTTTCAAACATATAGTGTATCAAAGATACACTGTTTGAGAAAGCCACTGTTGGAGAAAAATAATTAACCCCTTATCTGCTTCGCTTTATAAAATTAGTTACATGACAGTTGCTCTGTATAAGAATTGAAATTTTTGTAATTCCCGAAATGTAATGATTCTTCTGTGTCTACATATTTAAAAATTGGTTATTAACATGATTCAAATATTCGGTTATCAGCATGTTACATTCATTTCTTTATTCATTTATCACATTATGTTAAGAATTCACCATAAAATGCCCAGTGATTTAGTTGTTACTATGTGAATGAGAACATCTTAGAACATATAACATTACATAAAACACTGCTCTCAAGTTGTGCTGTTCTTAATAAATAACCTTTTGACCAATCGGATTGCAGAACATACAGCAGCAGCGATATCCTGTAGTACTAACAATATTAAAACATTAACAAATACTTTAAATATCTTGATATTATATCTGTTTAAGGCACTGTTGACGACCCAAGTGACAGCCCAAATGTAATTTGCTTACTCCACCCTAGAAACTTAAAAGTATTTTATTTATTTATTTATTTATTTATTTATTTATTTATTTATTTATTTATTTATTTTTAAAACCAATGCATTTATGCATCACTTTTCCTGTAGATTTAGTTGCTAGGTCTTTACCAGCACAAATTTTCCTTTGGCATTACAGAATGTAGATTTGTGTTATATAGTAATGTATTTTTTAAATTCATGCGCATTAATATTGCCTTGGAGTTACATATCTCTTAGCATTTCAGGTGATTATTATGGGCCTTCTATCAACATAGTACCTGTTTTAAGATAAAAAAATATATATTCAGTTTTTGATTTTCATCATTACTAAAAATGAGGCAGGTATGTTTTTGCTGGCAGTAAGGCATGTGTTTGTGTGTGCATGTGTGTGTGTGTGTGTGTGTGTGTGTGTGTATGTGTGTGTGTGTGTGAGAGAGAGAGAGAGAGAGAAAGAGAGAGAGAGAGAGAGAGAGAGAGAGAGAGAGAGAAAGAGAGAGAGAGAAAGAGAAAGAGAGAGAAAGAGAGCAAGAAAACATATGTGTATAAAAATGGTGCTTGAGTGGTGGGGCCGGAGAAATCTCAATGCTAGGGGAGCCACTACACAGCTATAATCAAGCACAATGAGAGAGATTGAGGAAAGGACAGAGATGGGGGGGGTTGATGACAGGGATTTTGTGTGTCTAAGTGTGTACATGAGGGAGGTCGATGTCTAAAAGAAAGAGAGAGAAAAGATCGAGGTGGAGGAATGATTATGGGTTTTGGTGTGCGTGGGGGATGGAGGCTTCTTAGAAAAACAATTTGACCCCCCCACCCCTCCCTGATGGGAGGGACTCAAAGCTAAGGAGCTCTTCCTTACCAAACTAGTGTCTGAAATGTAGTCTTTTTATTAGAATTCTTAATTTATTATTAATCATTGATGCTATTTTTATTACTGGCATGATATTGAACATGGTTCTTATTGCTTTGTACACATATTATGTGTACATTTAAAATGAATGTGATATATTTAATTAGACTAATTTTGATTTTGAATAAACAGTATTATCATGTGCGAGTCATCGTGCACACTGTTTGATGACTTTTGGAATCTACTCACGTTTTTCTTTTCCAGAGATCTGAACTCACTGAAGCGCGTTGTCGTTCCTCATGCTGAGTAATTATGGTCTTTGTCCGAGAGCATAGTGATGTGCTCTGACAGCAAAGCTTCATGGGGGTCCCCAGGCTGACCCAAAACAACCTTCCACAGCTGGGCTTGACACTGTGATTTAATGAATTCTCATCCAACTGTGAACATATCCTCCCTAGTTCATCTCACACACTTCCTATTTTTAAAACCTGTATACATTCTCAAGCAATCTACACTAGGTATGATCATTCAATACAGCAAAGCATGTTAGGGTTTTTTGTGTTTAGTGCAAATATCTTTATTAATGATATACGTCTTATATGGATTGTTTTTTTGTTCGTTTCCTGATCTTTATTTCTCTCTCACTCTCACACCGGTTGCTGCTGGCTAAAATAAATGGGCCCAATCCCCATTGCTTGCTTCATTTTAGTTTGATGAGGTAAAATTGTTGTCTAGGGGATTAGCTGATCATTTTACTGAGTATCTTTTATCTTGACAAGAACCTAAAGGATTAGTGAAATGTGGCTAGTTTCTCTTCTAAAATCATACTTATTTCGCACATTGAACCATCCTTAATTCCAAAAACATTAAATCTGTAGACAAACAGAACAAATGTTTTTGGAATTCAGGATGTATCAATGTGCGAAATAAGTATGATTTTAGAAGAGAAAATAAAATGTAAAATGTTAAAATGTAAAAAGGGCCTTGTTCTTTTTGGGATTCATACCAAGATAAATAATATAAATAATGATTATTATAAACAATGCAGCAACACTAGTGTTTTGAAGGTAACTGGGCAAAGTGCATGCTGTCAACCTTTACACATTTTCCATTTTGAGGAACTGCACATGTTGTCGTCTGAGTACACTGCTGTGAGTCATCACTCAAAATACTTTAAAAAATAAATAAAAAATAGTCTTCTTTTTTTCCACCAGAATAAATACCACACAAGGATCTAACAAAGATGTCTGGATTGACTGACAGTTGTGAACAAGTGTTTTAAAATCTCTGATGTTAAATAAACCCCGCCTCCTTTTCTCATTTCACATTCTCAGTCTTTAGCCTGAAATATGTGCCTTCCTTTATTTTCTTCAAGATTAATTAAGAGGATTGAGTTCATGACTGTATAACCTACACTAGCTAACACAGCTTTAATTAGACAACAGATAGCATTAGATTGAATATAGCTAACAGTTAACTATGTATATTTATTAGGGATGTTGAAACCATCATGCTGCACTTTTTGAAGAAAAAACTATGTTTCATTAAGATATTGTTTCTAAAGTAAGAATTAATTTAATGATATAATGGTGACATTTTACATAAACAATGGCTAATAATAGATTATTATATAAATCCGCCTTTACAATAATTTTTACTAATAGACATTCAGTAACAAAACTACAGAGAAACTAAAGTTTAAAGTAATTTTTTAATGTATATTTAGTTAAATAGTAGTGCTAAAATATGTACTTTTGGAAGTGGTACAGCAGATCTCTAAACACTATTAGAAAACTGCTGTTTGGACTTAAATGGAAGGTTATTCCACCACCAAGGTGCCAGATCAGACAAGAATCTTCAGCTGACTTGTACCCTAAGAGATGGTGGGACTGTTTGACCAGTGGTAGAGGAGCCATCAGAGTATGGTGCAGTGCTTTTAAGATAAACATCGGCATTTTGTATCTGATGCAGGCAGCTACAGGGAGCCATTGGAGGAACCGTAGCCATTTGGGAGAACTTACGAAGGTTAAAAATAAGATGTGAGGCTGCATTTTGAATCAGCTGCAGAAGTCAAATATCTATCAGAGGTATGCAGTGGACTAGTCTAGAAATGAGACTGAGAAAGAACCTGAGTGGCTTTGCTGTTTGGTAATTATATTAAGATGCTTCCTTGGCAAATTGCTGTGGTATAAGTAGAGTAACACTTTTGTAATGTACTGTTGAGGAAAAATATAATCCATGCACATAATCCATGTGACCAAGCTTCATATATACAACACATCACCTTAACACACATATCCAGGATAGGTGAGCAATTCCGATACTAAAGCATCTTTCCGGTTTGTTTAGTTTTTGTTACATTCATTTCACTTCAGTTTTTAAACACATTTTTACAAACATTTTGTGTATCACATTGTCTTTCATTGTTAAAAATATGAAATATTTATTTGGATATTTAGATATTCATCTAGATGCCCTACCTCTGGATGGAGTTTTCTTCAAATCTTCAATTTGAGAAATCACTCTGTGATTTCTTCATCATACTATCTCAAAGAGTTTTTCCCTGCCACTGGTTTGCTCGTTAGTATAAACTTATAGGTAGTTATGACCTCTTTATCTCTGTAAATCTTTTTCTGAATTCTTAAATTCCTTCTGACAGTTTTTAAATTTGTGCTGATATAAAAAACATTTGTCCTACTCTAATGCTTAATATTATGTACAGAACATTAAGTTCCCAATTAGTAAACAATGACTAAATGTATGAGCTGAATAAACGGAGTGAGTCAGTCATGGCTGCATGCTTCATCTCGCTCAATACTTTCCAGTGACGCATGAGGCATTGAACGTGTTTAATCAAGACCAATTTTCAACCATAAGTGGCTTATGAGTTGCTATCTGCAAAAGAAAAGAAACATGACTAATTATTTACACAGCTGCTTATTTTTTGCTGAATTCCGTTAACTTTTGGGAGGACACACTGTGCACTTGGCAGCCTAATGGGGATAATATTTTTTGCACTTAATCGCAGATGTAGTAGATGAAAATGCAGCTGAGGTGACATTTAACAAATTTAGCTACTGAATTAAACACATGTAGTCAATGATGTGAGAATCATGTACTCATTGATGATTTAGCTCATCAAAATCATGCATCCTATAAAATTAACTCAAGCTGATGAAACCAAATGCATATGCAGATGATTAAAAATAAGGTAACAATAAAAATGGACACACCATGTCCAATCACAGTTTGTTCAATAAATTCAGCTGTTTGTTGATGTAAACAGGATTTAAATGTCCAGTAAAGCTTCACTTTTTCCCCTTTATTGTCTTTATCGAAAATATTTAAAATATTTTGGGTCAAGAAGTTGGAGGAGGAAACACGCTGAATTTCAACATCCTTTTTTTTTGTTGTTTCTACACTTCATTTAAAATCTACATTACCCACTTAAGCCTACCTGGTCATAGGTGGGTAGCCATAAACATATATTAGCTGTATAAGATTGTCTTGGATCAATAAAATCGTACATTTGTACTAATAAATGACATAAAAAAATTGATTATGGTATTATTCATTTAAAGTAGTAAATAAAACATTTATGACAAGTAATTCACAAATTATGTTACGTTTACAGTACATGTACAATTCCCCTTCATCCATCAAAACCATCAAAAGGAAAGAGAGGAATTTTTTGCTACTTGCGAGGGGTCATAGGACATAACCCCCAAGTATTGAGGTTGCACTGTATGTATATATACAGTGCACTATATATATATATATATATATATATATATATATATATATATATATATATATATATATATATATATATATATATATATAAAGGGAGTTCAATTAAATGACAAGGTATCATCTCTTCCTTTGAACATTGTGTTAAAAACTCAAGGGCAGTATTGTGTTTCTGTCTGTATACAGCCTAAATATACATGCAGATAAAGGACGCATACACACACCAGTATTCCTTCGACGTGTACTTTTATTCATAGCCTGAATATATTTTTTATTATTCTGAGGATGAGTCATGTTAGGAAATGTTGCACTGAAAATAATTACTTCTGCTTCACTCGCTGTGTAGCTCTTAGGGAAAGATTTCTTTCATGGCATCTGTCATGTAAATGTTCAGACATGAATGCGTTTTTCTAGTTAAGTGCTTTGGAATTTCTAGATATAAATATAGATGTATATGTTCTCATTGTTGAGGGTCATGCTGGAAAACTGACACTATATGAAGTTTACTGTACACGTGGCCATAATCAGTAAGTTATGATCTGGCTAAAGATCCTAATTAAACTATTGAAATTAACTGGAAAAACCATTGTAGAAGGAGGATTCCTCTTTTACTGCCATCAACACAGATGTTGTGGCAAACATTTTAACCAATACTTTTTTGCATGCAGATATATAAAATATAACTCTATACCTACTTTAAATTAATATTTCAGATCAATGCCATTTAATCAGTTTCAATGGTAAATAAAAGGGTAAAATTTGAGCTTTAGTCAGTCAGTTTTTTTTTTTTTAATGAATGAATGAAATCCTTTTCAGTCAATGTTTTTACAATAATCTTAAGCTAACTGTACATTACATGTTCCTTGGTGAAAGAAGCATTAATGTAGTGTGCAGTTTTTTTCTATTGTTCAGTGTCTTGTCAAATAGCGCAAATTGCGAACATGGATGCCATTGAATACAACACCCAAACCACTTACTGTATGTTCTTACCACTCACCAAATTACTGATTACACACATCTGGACTTCATTTAATGTCGTCCCAACACACTCCTAGATTAAAAAGACTCTTAGTTCTTATAATTATTGTGCATCTGCCAATTCCTCACCATTTGCCTTCCTGGTTTTAACCTAGTTCATGTTTGCTCATTTTGTGATTCTGCCTAGACAAGGTCATGTTGTTTGCTGATTTTCCTGACATTTGCCCGATTCAAGTCATTGCTTTTAGATTACAATTCTGTCCTGAGTAAAACCATCAGGTGTCTACTCTTGCATTCTCATCTAATTCCTGACAGCTACAGTATATGTTTTGTACGTTTAAGTGTTCAGCTTTTTTACTTTACTTGATCAGAGCATGAAAAGTTTTGTGTATTTTTTATTTAATTTAATTTATTCAGGTGCTTAATTGTATTTTTATCGACTAAATAGTTTCCCCACATTTTCCATCTCTGCAGTTAAGTAGCAATAATTAGCAACACCTGCTGACCTTGTTCACAGTAATAATTATGGTTACAATAGATTTTAAACATGCAAAATTTCTTCTGAGACCTGCAGCAAATGTTGTTGGTAACCAGACATCTGTTCCTTCATGCAGTGACACTGCAAACCAGGCAGTTTCTCTTTTGTCAGTGGGACACAACGTGTAGTGTGGCTGCACCTTAAATCTCAGCAAAGATTTGCATCCCTGGCAACCTTAAGGCTAATTCTAGAGCATAAGATTTATACGATTTTGGCATGTCCAACAGCATTGATGCTTTAAATCACAACATCAGAAGTATGTATGTAGTAAATATGCTCCATCTCACACTAGCACCAGAAATAGCTTTTATATTTGCTTGTTTTTTTACTCTGTGTGATCTGTATACTACAGTGTACTACACCAATTATATCACCATGAATTGTGAAAGAAAAAGCTTACGAGTTGTGTCAGCAATGTTGTTATTCTAGCTTTTAATATGTCTTTTGCTTGGGGAAGATGATGCACATGAGACTATTACCGCCAGTCAAAAAAGCACCGCCACAAACCAATGAACAGCTTTTAGAGAAGTCTGCTCTCCTCTTCTCTTCATTTTTTTTGTTTCTGGTGGAACAAATCTTCTTTAAAAGAGCAAGTAGCAACTGTTTCCCTACCTGTAGTGGAGGAAAAGAGTGGCTGTGTTGTCCCCATAGAGAAATATCAAAGGGAATTGCTGCTTTACTGAATGATTAAACTCATCCTTTCTTCTGGTGGCCCCTGCCTCATTATAAGTAAAAGTTTGGAAAGCTTGGTCAAATCGCCCTCTGTCTAGACTCCTGAGGGGGTGGGAGACTTCATGGCAATTATGTCAGAACTTTCAGAAGGCTTTGTATAGGAGGATGTCCTCTTGTTTATTCTAAGATACCAGCACTGTAATGTCCAGTGATTTTAATGTCATTTAATGTGGAGTGTGCTACGTTGCAAAATGTTTCAAGACTAGCTCTGTTTACTTCATTTATCTACATTTATAGACCTTCAAAAAATCACCTTCAAAATAATTCCCCTGCACAGCAATAAAGCGCACCCAGTGTTCCTGACACTTCTGGAATGTGTCCTGGAAGTCTTTTTTTCGAAGCATTTCAAGTACCTTGGTGTCAAAACGACAACCTTTGGGCTGAATCTTCATTTTCAGGAAGAGGGCAAAGTCCCCAGGAGCTAAATCCGGCAAGTAAGGTGGGTGATGATCATCATGTACAAGTTTCTGAATGGTTTCGACATTTTCTGGGGTTAAGCTTGATGAAGGTCGTCCTGATTCCTCTCGTCGTCTTCCAGCGATGTTCTTCGGTTCTTGAAGTGCACATGCCATTCAAAACACCTCAAACAACTTATAGCAGCAGCGTCTCTGTGCCAGATTTGCCCTGTTTAACGCAGAATTTCACATTTGCTCTTTGTTCTAACTTGCTTGTACATGATGGGATTGCAGACGTGGTAATGTCCATGTCCAGAATAGCACAATAGGCTACTAGTATCATATGGTGTTTCACCATTTTATATTATAATCCTTATACATATTTTTGAGATAGAGTGCATTCTGGATGTATCCTCAGATTGTTAAATTAGGAATTGTCTTTGAATTCCTGTTTTCCTTTAAAGGAGATTAAATTCTGAATTTTTAATATGGCACTTTAAATGTAGCCCAGGGGCATCTTGTCTTTATCAAACTTGCTTAAGATAAATTAAAGATAACCTGTGTTAAATTCAGTTGCTAGACATACAGAAGACATTACAGCACAGTAAAATTCTTATTTCACTTATCCTAGCTTGTTAGGAAGCTGGCTTAGAGTACAGGGTCAGCCATGATAGGGTACCCCTGGAGCAATTAGAGGTAAGAACCTTGCTCAAGGGTCCAATAGTGGCAGCAGTGCTGAGCCTTGAACCCCAATCATAACCCAGAGCTTTAACTGTTGAGACACCAGTGCTTCTCGACAAATCGGCTGCTGAGTCAGGGAAAAACCTAACTGCTGACAGTTGTGGGCCTTGAGGTCCAAAAATTGCCAGTAGGCCGCTGAGGCAGAATTGTTGGGGCAGTTCTGGCACTTTTCTAAAGAACAGTCATGCTTATATTATTGTTATGATATATATATATATATATATATATATATATATATATATATATATATATATATATATATATATATATATATACACTCTAATCAACATGTGCATAGAGAAATATGGATGCTTTATGCAAATGTATGTTTATTATTAATAAAACCGTACTCAACCAAACATATTTTTAGTAATTTTAATTAATTTATCGGTGGAGTTTATTATTTTTTTTATATATGAGTTAAGAAAGGACATCATGTTGCGTTGAAGGTTTTAAAGCGATGCTGGAAGCACTCATGCATCTGTTTTTTGAAGCCAGGTTCTGCACCCGATGCACAGCACGGGGACTCAACTTCTTTGATCGACCTTTGCGAGGCACAAATTTGTATGTTCCTGTCAAGCAGACAAAATCAAGAACATGATGAATAGGACATGTGGCTTTGCATGGTTAAGCGACATACAGCTGTTATTACTTAAGGTGTCCTCACTTTTGTAGCCAGCAATTTTGACAATAATGGTTGTACGTTATCTTCAGAGGACAGTAAATCTATACTTCTACATAAGCTGCATATTTACTACTTTAAAATATATCCAAGTTTCATTTCTATAGTATTCTCCCTTGTACTCACTTTTGTGAGACACTGTATATATACATACATTTAATTCATGCATACACTCATGCAGATAAAAGTCAAGGGCTTTACTTAATGGCACCTCAGACATCGGGAATAGGCATATGGCATAAAGTGGTGCCATAAAAGGCTGTTCTGCTGATAAAAGAGGTCAGAGGAAAATGGCTAGATTGCTGTCACCTGACAGGAAGGTCACACAGTCACTCACTCAAATAACCACTATTTAGAACCTAGGTGAGCAGTAAAGCATCTCAGAACACACACAACATATAGACCCTAGAGGCTACAACAGCAGAACACATCTGTTCCCACATCTGGCCACCAAGAACAGGAATCTAAACCCACAGGGGCCATAAAATTAGGACAGTTGAAGATTATACGAACACAATCTAGTCTTTTTTCCAATGTACCAGTGCATTTATGGAAAATGTAAAGAATCTGTCATGCATGGTCAAAAATATGTGGACATAAGTTTAGATGCCTAATGTATCTTCAGAATACTATAGTAACAGGCTAAACTAATTGAAACATAAAAGAGATAACACTTAGCTGCATTCAAATGGCACACATCTGCAGCGCCCACGTTTTCCACAGCACGTACCACCCCATTTATTTGCAGACCATAATATATGATGCAAATATTATTACGCTAATACACTGCAAACACTATTTAACTAAAGAGAAACATTCTTACAAGAAAGGAAAATCCATTATTAATGTGTAATTTACAAGCATCCCAGCAGTGCCAAGAACCTGAGACACTGTTACATGTTCATGAGCCACTTTCCGGCTCAGAAGTCACGTAATGAGAAATCTGACTTAATGCTGCATCTGCTTTAGCTGGAGGTGAACCAGTAGAGATAAAAAAACGGTCTTTTCTGGATAAAGTTCAACCAGAAATATACAAACTTAGGTTATTAGTACTCTATGTATGAATACACTGAGTTTGCATACTTGAATAATACTCTATTAAAATCAGTAACCATAGCATGGTCGTAATACATATACACTTAACTTAAAATGAGTGGCACACACCATTATTTGTATTATATACCCAGTGGGCATCAAGTGAAACTGACAGAGCAACTGAACAGAGTGCATGTGCACTTTGAATGTCTTTTCTTTCTTCTGCATAATACATGTTCATGTTTGGTGTTAGTTTCCCAGTGTGAAATCTGTAATAAAATATTTGCCTGCCTTCTTTTAATGAAATTCTCATATCTGGATGTGTGTGAATTAACACAAGTTTCTAGCAGGGCGGCAGGAAAACACCAATAACAAAATCACCATGTAGCACCTGTGAGGGATGAAATGACTTGGCACAATGAAATCTAATCTTTGTACCAAATTATATTTCTCACAATTGCATTTGAGTGTAAGGAGAAATATTTAACTTTAATATATAAAGTCTAGTACATTCAACAAGTACTTACAAAATGGAGTCAGATTGTTAGTTGCTCTTAATAGATTGTACGTATTAAGACAATACACATATATTTCAAAGTTCTGTACTAGGTGGATAGATAAATCTGTGCAGTGAATGTGATATTTGACCTAGATTTATTTTGTGTCTGGCACAAACTAATGCACATGACAGGCAGGTGTATACAATACGACAAGCAAACAACATGCTCGAATTTGTTTCACATAAACATTAAGGCTGGCACTGGCTCGAAAATCTATACACTTATCGCTCATCCAGAAACCACCCCCCAGACAGTGCTTACCTGACAAGACTTATGTGCCAAGTACAATACACCCCCAGATACTAAAGCGGATATACACATCCATGAGTAACCTATGGGGCAGCCAGCCATCTAGCATGCAGCCAAGCTGGTGGGTAATAAATTCTGATAGCCCACATTTCTTACAGTATATGCAGTCTGAATTTGTTCTGCAGGTGACACAATGATAAAACGCAGAGCCTATGCCAGCAATGTCACTTCTTCCTCCTCTCAATGTTAATCAGAAATGTTATTGATGTTTCAGCTCACTATTTGCTCAAGCTCTTTTAGTGTACCTTAACCTTAATTGCAAAAGTGGTTTCAGGTCTCTTTCAATAAATACATTCATTAGGATCACAGACTAACGATACCATCAGTCTTAAACTCTGTTGACAGTGTATATCGACGTAATACAATATACACTGATCAGACATAAATATAGTCCCTGACCACCTGCCTAATATTATGTTGTTCGCCCATTCTGATGCCAAAGCAGTCCTGATCCGTCGAGCATTAACAGCATTACGTTCTTCAGCTACAATAGCTTGTCTGTTGGATCGTGCATCAATGAGCCTCAGCCGCTTATGACCCTGCTGCTGGTTTACCATTGTGCCTTTCTTTGACCACTTTTGATAGATACTGACAAATGCAGACCGGGAACCCTACAAGAGCTGAAGGTTTGGAGATGCTCTGACCCAGTCGTCCAGCTATCACAATTTGGCCCTTGTCACACTCACTCTAATCCTTAGGCTTGCTCATTTTTCCTGCTTCTAACACATTGACTTCGAGGACAAAATGTTTACTTGCAAAATGTTCTGTATTGATTTATAATCACACTCTTGATATCACCCAAATGAGGATGGGTTCCCCTTTTGAGTCTGGTTCCTCTCAAGGTTTCTTCCTCATAACATCTAAGGAAGTTTTTCCTTGCCACAGTCGCCATGGCTGCTCATCAGGGATAAATACACATTGTTCGCCTAAACTGTTAAATTCTGTAAAGCTGCTTTGAGACAATGTCTGTTGTGAAAAGCGCTATAGAAATAAACT
Source organism: Silurus meridionalis (assembly GCF_014805685.1). Taxonomy (NCBI): domain Eukaryota; kingdom Metazoa; phylum Chordata; class Actinopteri; order Siluriformes; family Siluridae; genus Silurus; species Silurus meridionalis. The sequence goes on from NC_060894.1 coordinate 16,557,891, forward strand.
TGACTTGACTTATATATCCTAATATATCCCACCCACTAACATGTGCCACGATAAAGAGATAATCAGAGACAATCATTTCACTTCAGCTGTAATAATGTAATAATGTCATAATGTTATGCCAGATCAGTGTATACAAACTTAATTCTAGTGTTATTGAAGAATTAATTAATCTTTTAAATTCAAGTGATCAGTAAAATATGCGAATAACAATAATTATGCACCCTCACTGGATTTATTTCCATCCAACAATATTTAAGAATATTTGACCCACACTTTTCCTCTGATCAAGGGAACCCCCAACTCACATAAAAAAATAGTCAGACCTTCAAAATGCTAAATGCCATTACATTACTTCTGATGTTCTGCATCAACATCCAGACTTTATACCTCCCTTTAAAAATATATATCAATGTCTGCTATTGCTTTGCATTTATTTCTAGTTGGTGCTTTCTTGATTAATGTGCACTTTTTTCATTCTACAACATGAAAACCCTCATGGCCTTCAAGCACTCAGTGAGATAGATGTTCTTCCTGGTTTTTGAGAAGGCCATAAATTACAGCAGTTGTCATATAAACCATTAAAGGATAATCTTGGATTCTTTGTACAAGATTACCATCATTGCACCAGGAGAAAGATAAGCTTCTGTTTTGGAAGAGAAGCAATTCCACTGTTCACCACCAGAGATCAGTAATGACAGAATTCTGATTTGTTACCAAGGTTACCCCTGATCACTCACACCTGTTTGCAATTAAGCCCATTATAATCCCTGCATGGGTTTTTTCAGCGGTGTTTTGCTCTTTAATAAACCTGTCACTTGGAACCACCTCAGTAATATCCCTCTAATTGTCCCATTGGGAAATGCAGAAAAAAAAACAGAAAGAAAAGTATTTAGTACGAGAATTTAGTTTAGGGTTAAGAAGATGTGTGACGATTCCATGATTTTGGTTTCATCTGCAATCCACTGCTATTACAGTTAGTATGCATGCAAACTAAAAAAAATACAGAAAAGACAAACTAAAAAGAAAAGACATTAAAAAAAAGATTCGCCGATTTGCTGCTCATTCGATGCATCAGCATTAAAGTTAACAATGTGATGCATTGTTTAAAAAAAGTGTGCATCAGATACAAGTTAGCATTTGTATCGCAATGTATCATATTTGATCAGATTTGCATCAGTAAAAACTTACGTATAATTATTAGTAGATGTACAAATTTTATCATTTAGAAAGTGACCAATAATTTGTGATCAATAATTTATATGTAGATTAATTTCGCCCTCGCTAAACTGTTTTTTAAGAGCGTTCTCTCAGCACCACTGCAGCTTCATGAAAATGAGGTATCACAACACTACAGAGACCAAGGTGTGTCCTGAGAGTCACATAGAATTTACTGTAGATTAACATGGCAGAGGTAAAGCTTTCTGGAGACAGAACCGGAAAAGAACATCTGGTTTTATTTAATATTTATCTTTTTTTTTCACTACAAAGGCCTGGTGTTAGAAGTCACTTAAATTAATTGATGCTTTGCTGTCTGTCTAAATCAAAGAAACTATCTGTACCATATGGAATTGCATAACATCATGTTTTTCCATTGCATTGTATTTCATTGAATTGCATGGTATTCAATAAAATGAAATTCAAAACACATTGCATCGTAATAGGGGCATCGAGATGCAAATCACATTCCTCACAAAAGTGAGTACACCCCTCACATTTCCGCAACCCTTATATTAAAAGACTGGAGGTATTATAACACCTGACTACATTTAGCTTTTTTAAATTCAATACCAAACTTTTTTCACTAACACTATTAGGTTTTTCTGAAACCAGAGGGTCATACAGAGGGAACAGGCCTCGTAATGGTCAATCAAAAGTTGAGTCATTGTCCTGTGTGTCAGGTGCAGAAGCTGGCTTCTAAAAACAGATGCAAAAGTGCTGCCAGCATTGCTTTAGAGGTTGCAGAAGCGAAAGGTCTGCTTGTCAGTGCTCAGACCATACGCCACACACTGCAACAAGTCAGTTTGCAGGCCGTCGTCCCAGAAGAAAGCCTCTTCTGAATCTGGCTCACAAGAAAACCCGCAAACAGTTTGCAAAGACTACCTTTCTAAGAGCATTAATTACTGGAACCATGTCCTGTGGCCCAATGAGACTAGGATATAATTGTTTGGCTTAAATGGTGTTGGTAGCATGGTGGTGGTGGCATCATGGTCTGGGGCTGCATGAGTGCAGCTTGACTGGTACCACCTTCCCTCAGGGTAACCAAGTCCCTGGTTATCTTCAAGCAAGCTTTCTCTTCCTGAAATATTTAAACTTAGACTTTCCAAGTTTGCTTTTTATGTAATAAAATAAATCATCAGGGTTTTTTTTTGTTTGTTTGTTTTATTTGTTTTAAAGTTGTAATCTAGCGTACCAGTGAAGATTTATTTATTGATAGAGACTCAAAGCACTTTTTTGTACGTCGCTCTGGACAAGGGAACAAATGTAAATGTCAATGTAAATGCTGCTGGTATTGGGAAGCTGCAGATCAATGAGGGAAATATAGATTCTAACCGGTACTGTGACATGCTGAAGCAGAACATGATGCCCTCCCTTCAGAAACTCTGCCAAACGGCAGTTTTCCAACATAATAATGACCCAAATACACCACCCATGATAAAAACTGCCTTGATGAGGAAGCTGAGGATGAAGGTAATGGAATAGCCAAGTTTTTTCCAGACCTAAACCCTTTTGAGTACCTGTGGGGCATCCTCATGCAGAAGGTGGAGAAGCACCATGTGTCTAACATCCAGCAGCTCCGTGATGTCATTTTAGAGGAATGGAAGAGGATCCCAGCAACAATCTGTTTTGATCTTTGTCATTTCTCTCTAAAAAGATTCTTGCAATTTTTCCGTCCATGTTTTGCAGCTTCCATCCTTCTATTCATATAGTACGTAATGGTACCATTTTTTCATAGAAGATCACAATATGCTCTCACATATAATCCACTTTGAACCACAAAATAAAAAAACAAACAAAAAAAAACTTCGAACCACAAAATAAAAACAGTAAAATTATTTGAAGACGCTGGGAAAAAAAAGCTACACTAACCTGCTTTAGTCAGTTTCTCAAAGGGAAAGACAAAATTAGCTGTGAAAACAACAAATCACATTACATTATAGGAGGGAAGTTTTGAAAGCAAAAAAAATAAGATTTATTATCCCCGGGAAAACAATAATTCCTTTAACATGCCTCCTTATTCTGCCAAGTCATTGCCTTCATAATTACATGCTCCATCTGCTTCTCTCTCTTCTTTCTCTCTCACTCTGTCCAAATTAATTTAGGCCACTTTCAGTAATGTCTAGACAGTTGTAATCTAGCTCCCCTAACAAGTGGGGTGATTCTTGGGAAAGATTGTTAAAGACGCATTTTCTGTTCATTTTGTGATCTGATTTTGACTTTGCTCTGTTCTTCTAAGTTTAAGTTTTCAAATAACTTTATCATACGTTGCCCTTGTGTCTTCTATGAGGAATAGCAGGGGAATAAGAGGGGATTGGTTTTGAATTTGCTCACGTAAAGGCATAAAAAAATGTTTTATTCCATGCAACCCTGTAGAAATGTTCCTGATCGAACCCTAAAATTACCCACTGCAGCAACTCTTGTTTAATTCTCTCTCTCTCTCTCTCTCTCTCTCTCTCTCTCTCTCTCTCTCTCTCTGTACCTCTCTCATATTGTGTACGTGTGTTGCGAACACGTTTTCAAATGTTCCTGTAGAATCTAACTTTTGACTGAACAAGTCTATAGAACCCTTCAATCTATGTTTGTGTTTGTAATTCATATTCAACGACCTTGTATGCACTTTAAGCTACTGAAGAATCTGTAGCGCAATGCAGTGATGTGAATGGGGTTTTGTCAGAGCACACTTGAAGGTGGCATGTCTCTTTAGAATAGTTCAGACATTCAGTGGCTCACTACCTCTCTCTTTGTCTCTTTCTCCCTCTTTCTCACTCTTTCTCCTTGCTGTCCTTCATTTTTTTCTTAATAAAGCCAAATCAGGTTAGTTTGGTGCCATTTGGATTACTGCTAGTGCACAGAACTAATAACTAAACCCAGAAGAACTTGCCCAACACCCAATAGTGTTCACACAAAAACGACACCCAGCGTTGCAAACTTGCACCAGCCTTACCAATTAAGTGCTTGTGGTTGTGTAACATCCTGCATTTTTGTTCCAGTTCCTCAAACCATGGATAATATATGAGTTGTTTTGACACTAGTTTTAACACACCACAAAACAGTAACACAAGGCTGCATGCACAGTCACAGGGTGCACTGACCATTATAAGTTTATTCCATAAACATCGGGAGTTGTGCAACTGTGCTATTCTGACCACGTGCGTACTCTGCCACTAGCTCTCCTCAAACGTGAGTTTCTCACCAGAAACAACATGATCTCACTTCCACACCCATGTTACTTGCCAGATTTGGCTCCTGCAGACTTTGCGATCTTCCCAAAGATAAAGATCTAGCATAAATTTTTCTGTTTTGACACAATTGCGAAGATCCAGCACGAATAGCAGAAGGTGTTTGATACACTTCGAAAAAACTTACAGGACACATTCTAGAAGTGGCAGGAACACTAGGAGCGCTGTTTTCCCGAGCAAGGGAACTATTTTGAAGGTGTCGTCTTCTTCTTCTTCTTTCGAGTTCACCCATTAGGGGTTGCCAAAGTGAATGATCCGTCTCCATACCCCCCTGTCCTCTACATTACGAACAAACTACCTGCATGTCTTCCCTTACCACACTTTCTCTTTTGCTTCTTCCTGGCTGCTCTAACCTCAGCATTCTTCCCCATGATATACCCCGTGTCCCTCCTCTGCACATGTCCAAACCATCTCCCTCACCCTGTCTCCAAAACGTCCTACATGCATGTAAATCTAATAAACTCTATTCTAACCATCCTCTGTCCATCCTCGTCACTCCTAATGAAAATTTTAACATCATTAACTCTGCTACCTCCAGCTCCACCTCCTGTCTTTTACTCAATGCCACTGTCTCTAAACCATACAACATCGCAGGTCTCACCTCCTTCCTATAAACTTTCCCTTTCACTCTTGCAGATACTTTTCTATCACAAATCACTCCTGCTATCACTCTTCTCCAGCCACTCCACCCTGCCTGCACTATTTTTTTCACTTCTCTAACACACTCTCCATTACTTTGCACTGTTGACCCCAGGTACCTAAACTCCTCCACCTTCTCCACCTCTTCTCGCTGCAACCGCACCACTCCACTGCCCTCTCTCTCATTCACACACATGCACTCTGTCTTACTCCTACTGACTTTCATTCCCCTTCTCTCCAGCGTGTACCTCCACCTCTCCAGACTCTTCTCAACCTGCTCTCACCACAAATCACAGAAGTGACAGTGTGTAAACATAGACAAATAAAGTACTTTCATGTAAACAGAGCTAGTCTTAAATCTTTTTGATACCACCTCGAACCTACAAACAATCAATTATCTTTAGTACTAGTTCACCTTGGTCAGCCTACCAACACTAAACCCAAGGTCCAAGGTCAGAAGCGATTGACCCTGGATGGCCATGTGAAGAATGTCATGGAAATAAGCCATAAGACCTATTTTGCTAGTCATGTAGACAGTGTACATCAACCTTAAAACTATAGTTAAACATGCTAAAGTAAAACACACATTTATTTAGAATCATGGCATCTATCATGATGTTACACATATGTCTTCCGCCATGACAGGTTTATGATGTGGTAAGCCCACAAGGTCCAAACGAAGTGGTGCCTTGTATAGTGGTGCCTTGTATGAATTTACTACTTCACATATACTATACTTCACATATGATGTGGTAAGCCCACAAGGTCCAAACGAAGTGGTGCCTTGTATAGTGGTGCCTTGTATGAATTTACTACTTCACATATACTAGTGAATCATTTGCCTTTCTAAGCATTTCATGATTTTCAGTCCTTGTGTATGTTTTTTATATTTTTCAGGACAAAAATCTTTTGAAAAATAGGAACAATAATTTGATCACAAAGACTATTGCAGCAACTCATTGCACCACCAATGAGAACAGCTGCAGCCTTGCAGTCCCAAGCCCTATTTGTCCCTGATTTCACAGGTGTAATTTGTCCCAGGGTCATTGCAGTGCTGCTAGAGTGTGTGAAAAGAAAAAAGAACACACACACAAAAAACCAAAAAAACAAGTGCACCATTGCTCATGAAAATTTTGTTTGCGACAGGAGCACACAGCGGATTAGATTGCTGTCCCAGTACAATCATTTTAAGTTCTGAAATTCTTCTAATAGCTTCAACATTGCTTGTTACTAAAAGCAACTGATTATGACTAAGTGATCAATTAATGACTAATTCACAAATCAAATACTCTATGGATTATTTAATGGTTTGATACAGTTTACTCCAAGACAGTAAAAGCTGCAGTGTCTGTGTAATTGTTTTGAATAGATCATTTGGAGAATAGATGGCAAATGATTTAAAAACCAAAGCTCGTCCTAAAGAGTAAGCATTTCCCTCAGCTTACAGCTTAATTTCTTGGAGCTTCCAGTTCTTTGAAAGGCAAGTCAGCCCACGATTTCATTATGATATGGCAAAGATAAATTAATCACAGGCCTAATTATGTGCCATCAATATTCCAATCCTATTGAGCAGTTTTGTACATTAGTATTAATCATGCAGCAGCTTCTCTAAAGTCCTAAGAATATGTCCTTGCCGTATATTAGTTTCATGAATATCAATCATGTTTCTGAGCTAGACTACAGATGCTGTGTCCCAAAAGTACTGATTATGACATTACCAGTTTCCTAAGCCCATTTCTTTGAACTTTGAAGACTCATTTACGTTTTTGCTGAACCCACAACTTGATAGATGGTAGATGGATAGATAGATGGATGGATAGATGATAGATAGATTGACTTTTTGACTTTTAGCCCCTACTTGCTGTTATAATAACCTCCACTCTTCTGGGAAGATGTTTCACTAGATTATGGAAGGTGCTTGTGAAGATTTGTGCTCATTCAGTCACAGGGCATTAGTAAAGGCAGGTACTGATAAGGTGAAGTGTAAGGAGGCCTAGGGTGCAACCAGCATTCC